>NC_056747.1:1161293674-1161593674 GCF_019279795.1 Protopterus annectens | reverse complement strand
TAACAAGAGAGTAAATGCAGTGCTTTTTTGTCATTGTCGGATTTTCTCGTTTTATGCCAAGGTTCTGCTGTAATTAATTTTATACCCTTCCAAATGCATTGTCTTGATACAGCAGAATATGAAGTATGAAAACTACAGGCATGACATATTCACGAAGGAGTCTGTCATTGAGCACTTTTTAACTTCTCAGAAGTGACAGCCATTTCATTAAGGATAACACATAAGGCTTATATGTCAGAACCTAGTTCTGCACACTGTCTGATATGTGATTGGCTAATGATTCGATGATGTCAAGGAGATGTGGTCGATAATTTGGACACCTTTGGAAAAAAGATAAACAAAAAAGAAAAGTTAAAACTAAACAAGATACAGATAAAACGTAACTTCTCTATTAAAATAGAAGTTCTAGTTGCAATATGAACAAAATTCCAAGATACTATTGATAAGATTCAAGTGTTCAATCGATATGTTCAAAAGATTTTGTGGTTCCACTCCAACCTGCAAAATTCCTATGAGAAAAAATATATACACCTTATATATTATCCATTTTTTTTGGGGGGGGGGTTAAATGTTGTTTACAGGAAACTTGAGTTGACTACTTGCTCAACTTGTGCTACATTAAAAAAGACACAAGCACACACACACAAAGACTAACATATATATGTAAATTCTAGTCAGAAAATAAAAAAACATTTTGTCCAGTGCTGGATATAATCTATGTAATACCTACCTTAACTCCAGATTTTCATGGTGATGAATCAACATAACAGCCAGAACTCTTCAACTAAAAAACTTTAGCTGTGAGAAATCCTCCCTCATCAATTAGACATAATTAAAGAACACAAAAGAAAGGGGAAACCATTCTTACCAAGGATTTTTCCTGAATTAAAAAAAGGGGATAAGAGACTAAAACAGAAGGTCCATCCTATATACCAAAGGAAATCTTAGGTGGCTCTAGCTGTTCTGATGACATTACCACCCTTAAAGATCATGGGGTTACTGTAACCCATATAACCTATCTACTTTGGGATCTGAGTCAACAGGGCAATTCACTACTGAATAATAACTTACTCAAAACAAGATGTTGCAGAAGGTCAAACTGACTAGAAACAGTCATTTTCCAAATTCCACTGTGCTCCTGCACTAAACAATCAGGCTGCAATACTTAGTAAATATGGGAGTAGTAGTCCATGTAACACCAACTGAAGATGTCGGACTGAAGCTCCTCTCATGAAAGCTATCAAAGCTGCTACTGCCCTAAATGAATGAACCTAGTCAGCCACTAGCAATGACTTCCCCTCCTTACAAGCATCTTTTAGAAATACAAAAGCTATGATCACACAGTTCGCTTAGTGGCAGAATTACCCAGTCTGCCTTTGGCAAATGAAACATACAGTTGGTTCACTTCTCTCACCACATTCATATGAAAAAAAGCTAATGGCTTCATAGGCACTTAACCTATTTGGGAAAGATTTCTCTGAATTTTATTTGGCAAGAAAAGACACTGGCAGTTCAACAAAATTGCTTGGACATAAACTTAGAAACAATCTTCAGAAGGGAATATGGAATGGCACTCAAAATGTTATTCTACCCTTTACTTAGATCAGCAAGTATAATGCTCAAAAATCTTTCTGTTAGAAGTAGCACTGGTTATCAAAAAGAATGTCCTAGAAAGAAAACAAGTTGCGGGAAGCAATGGACTTGTATGCCAAACCCAAGCCTTATCAAGGTAGATTTTATGGATGTGAAAGCTTTCTGAAAGAATTTTAAGGTATACCTGATCCCTTTACAAAGTTTCTAATATATTTAGCTTTGCCACCATTTGCCCTGGGCAAGATACTAAAAGGCAGAAATAGCAGACAGATGAACTTCGACAGCGGATTACAGCAAAACTAGATAGGAACAATGGATATTTCAACAACACATTACATTCACATGCAAACCTATGTTAAAGGTCTAAGCATGATGTATTCCAAAAGACTTGCACAACTTCCTCTAATACTCTTATCCCATCAACAGCTACAGCTTAACATTTTAAGACCTGGGTTCTGGGCTGTTTGGACATATTGGTACAAGCAAAGTACAGCTGTGTACACTTACCATAAATGTAGATGTTCGAGTGCATTCACTGTTGCAGTCATTACATTTGGGTAATCTGCTGGCAGGTTGCCCTCAGTCGGCCTGAATTCCAAAGTCTTGGGTCCTGCATCGGTTGCTGTCTCCTTTTCCATGACGTCAGGTCGTCAGGGATATAAAACATGCAGCCAACTCCATTTTCTTTAGTTTTTCTTGCCTCCGATGTCAGGTGCCCCCAAAAAGGTAGCAAAAAAAAAAAAAATATATATATATATATATATATATATATATATATATATATATATATACACACACACACACACACACACACACACACACACACACACACACATCAGTATAAACTTTACCTTCATCTACAAGCAAATACACCACATAGGTTGTAGAGGATAGAGAAGGAAAGATAAACTCCAGAATGACAGGGGGATGGCGGGAGGGTAACCTGGACTGCAACAGTGAATACACTCAAACATCTACATTTATGGTAAGTGTACACAACTGTACTATGTTCTTTGTGTTTCACTGTTGCAGTCATTACATTTGGGTAGAATCCCAAAGCTATGGTTGGGAGGCTGGAGCTAAACAGCATTAGGTGTGGCTATAAGGCCCTGCAGAACTGCAGTGGCAAAGCCTGCCCTGGACTTAGAGTAGAGAGGCAAATGATAATGCTTTGTAAAGGTGTGAACAGAACTCCAAGTAGCAGCCTCTAGAATGTATTTGGTTGGTACTCCTCTGAGAAAGGCTGCTGAAGTAGCTGCAGCTCTGGTGGAATGAGACCTAATGCCCTTGGGCACAGGTTTACCATGGTGTAAGTAGCAGAAACGGATGCAGTGGCTTATCCACTTTGAAATTGTCTGCTTTGAAATAGCCTTTCCTTCTGATCCTGCAGCATATGTCACTAGTAATTGCTCAGTTTTTCTTAGAACTTTAGTCCTGCTCAAGTAGAATCTTAGCTGTCTCTGTACGTCCAAGAAATGCAGAATTCTCTCCCCCTTGTTCTGTGGATTTGGATAAAAGGTTGGCAGATGAATTGTTTGGTTAAGAGCCACACTGGAAACCACCTTAGGCATAAAAGTAGGATTTGTCCTCAGAGACTCCCTGTCTGGGTAAAATATGATAAAAGGTTCTACAGCCATGAGGGCCTGTAGCTCTGAAACTCTTCTTGCTGAAGTAATTGCTAGTAGCAGAGCTGTTTTCCATGATAAGAACTTTATATCAACGGTAGCAGCTGGTTCAAATGGAGGCAGGGTGAGCTTTTCCAACACATAATTTAGGTCCCATGCAAGTACTGGTGATCTTCTTGGAGGCCTTACATTTTTGGCTCCTCTAAGATACTGCTTTAGTAAAGGATAAGAAAAGATTGGTGGCTCTGTATTGTAATGAGCCGAAATGGCAGAGGCATGGATTTTAATTGATGAGAAAGGCCTTTGTCAAGCATCTCAGTTAAGTATTGTAATATCTGAGGAGTATTTGGTTCTGCTTTATCTGTTCCTTGTGCTTGATTCCAAACACGGAATCTCTTCCATTTGTCAGCATAAGATTTTCTAGTACTAGGCCTTCTGGCTTCCAAAATGACATCCATCACAGCTTTACTGAGAGGTGTTGTTTGTATAACTATATGATCATCCATGCTGCCAGGTTCAGTGTCTGTAGTTGATTGTGCAGGATCTGATTGTTTTGCTGGGACAGTAGTTGAGGTCTTTGATGTAAGGTCCAAGCTGGGTATTGAGACAAGTTCCTTAGGACTGGGTACCAGTATTGGCGGGCCCAGTCCGGGGCAATTAGTATCATCTTTGTTTTCTCTTGTCTGACTTTTAGGAGGACCTTGGGGAGAAGAGGCAGAGGAGGAAAGGCGCAAACTGATAAGTTTTTCCAACTGAAGGATAGGGCGTCCACTTTCCATGCTTGTCTGTGATAAGTCCTTGTGCATAATTGTTTCAATTGATAATTTTGAGGAGAGGAAAATAGATCTATGTCTGGGCTCCCCCTTTTCTCTGTTATCATGCTGAAGACTTGTGGATTTAGTTTCCACTTGTGAGGATCCATAAGGTTTCTGCTTAAATCGTCTGCCAGAGTATTTTGTTTTCCTAGTAAGGAATTGAGCTTGAAGATGTATTTGGTAGGTCAGTGCTGTGTTCCACAGTGCCATAACCAATCTGCAAAGGGGGTGTGAGTGTGTGCCCCCTTGCTAGTTTATATACCACATGACTGTGGTCTTGTCCGTCTTTATCAGTAGTTGTCCTGGATGAAGTAAGTCCTTGAGGGCTGTTAGGGCATTTTGAACAGCTAGCATCTCTTTCTAGTTGATATTTAGATGCATTTGTTTTGGGATCCATATGCCTGGAATGCATCTTCCTGCCATGTGGGCCCCCCAGGCATAATCTGATGCGTCTGTTGATAAGTTTGGCTGGCAGGGGGTAGGTTCGAAAAGTAGATGCTATATAGGAGCAGTCCCAGCACGGAGCCCTGAGGTACCTTGCTGGTGACCTGTCTCTTACTGGAGATGATATCACAAATCCTAACCTCAGTGGTCATGTTTGTGGCATTCCAGCGAGTTATATAGGGGATTATGCCCAGTTCAGTGACTTTATTATTTTATTTATTTGTCTGCATTTACCAGGGTAGTGTACTGATCTCAATGGACCATTTCCAGGCACAGCCCGGGTGAATAGGATCACATAAGAAATTAACAAAACATATTTACAGATACAAGGATATGCTAAAAAAAAAATTATATATATATATATATATGTATATGTATATATATATATATATATATATATATATATATATATATATATGCACACACACATATATGTATATATACATATTTACAAGTGCAATAATATGGCACAACATTTAGTTCAAGAAGCAGTTTACAGTGTCAAAATTTGTATGGAGAAATGAAATTATGCCTTGCAGAAATTTATGGATAAGAAGTAGTCATAATGACTGAGATGGCTTATGCTACATGGATGGTAGCATATCATTATATAGAGAGGTAAAGACATTAGAAGAGGCAAGAGAGGATAGTTGCAGGAAAGGATATCATGGGGAGAAGACAGAGAAAAGGTGAGTTTGTCAACTATACCTGAGTAGGGTATTGTATCGAATGCCTTATCCAAGTACAGGTAGGTGGTATCCACAATTTTTCCCTCATCTATTGCCTTGGCAACCTTCTCAAAGAAGTCCACCAGATGTAGTAGGCATGACCTTCCATTGACAAAGCCACACTAGGTTGGGTCCACTGTTTGAAGGTTGCCTATGTCTGTGTTGGTCATCTCCTGATAATTTGTCCTATGGCTTTGCATGTTAGACTAGTCAGACGCATAGGTCCATAGTTTTTGGGGCTGGTTGATGGTCCTCCCTTGTGAATTGGGATGATCATTGCAATCCCCATTCTTGTGGTTGAAAGCCTGCTTTGAGGCTGTAGTCAAGAAGTGACTCAAGTGGTCCTGACAGGTCATGTTTCTAGCTATTTAGGAGGCATTCTGGGATATTGTCAGAGCCCGTTGAGACTGTGTTTTTGGCATTAATGGGCACCAGCAGGACTTGATCCCTTTTAAATAGTGGGGGTGAGGGTATGCTAGTAGGTATTTCATGGGTACAGGCAGGGGAGGGAGTGGGGGTTGAAATTGGAGCTGAACTTATCAGCCAGCAAATTTGCTATGTCATTCTGGCCAGTGAAGGTGGCACCATTGTCCACCAGTTTGACACATTAATGTGTGCTGCATTTGAGGTCTTGGAGATAGCTGTAGAAGGTCTTGTTGTCTTTAGGCTATGAGGCTGTCTTGACCTCATAATTGGCTTTGTTGGGCTTAATTAGTCTTCACTTCTAAATTTCCTGTTTAGTTTAATTAGACAGCTTCTGTCATTATTGGAGTTGCTATTCTTGATTTTAGCCATTTATTTTTCCCTTTTTATATGCCCTAGTAAGGTAAAGATTCCACCAGTGTGTTTTTTTTTTTTGTTTGGTTTTTTTTAGAGTTTGTTTGAGATTACTTCTAGTAGGTACAGTAGCCTCTGTACAGCCATTTACATGGTTGTACATGGTCTCTGTGAATGATTATGCAAAGCTTACTGTGAACTCTGGGTTTGGAGGGGCATTGAATTTTGACAAACTATCGCTTAATAGGATGTAGTTTGCTTTGGAATAGTTCCTGTTACTGAGTTGATTTTTATTTTGAAGGAGACTGCTTTGGTGTCCGACCTTACCACTGAGATGTGACATTAGAGGGGACACACTCGCCCATATTGATGAATACCAGGTCCAGTATGTTTGAACTTCTGCGCAGTATCTGGTCAAGGATATTTGTCTTAATAAAGTCCAGGAATCATTGTGCCTGCAAGTATTAGGCAGTGTACGTTCCCCAGTCTATAAAAGGGTAGTTAAAGTTTCCCATGAATAGGGCATTTGATTTAATGGTGAGTGTCTCCAGTAGATCTAAGTACAAGCTATGGGAGTCTAGGGACATAGAGGGTGACCTATAGCTTTCTAGGATTTGGTATGAGACTTTGTCTGTAGTGATTTGCACAAGGATAAATTCCAGGCCATTGGCCTGTTTAACCAATGTAGAGTTACGTTTGTTGCTAATATAGATTAAGACTCCTCCAGCTTTTGTCAGTGTTGGTGCAGCTGATGGTCTAAATGTGTGGTAGGCAGTGAAGTCTTGCACTGCCAGAGTAATCTCTGTGGATTTAAACCATGTCTCAGTAACAACACAGATGTTTATATTCTCCAGAGTGAGGGGTGACTGTAAGGTGTGGAATTTCTTTGTTTAAGCTCCTAGCATTGAACAGAAGGGGTTTTATTTGCTTTGTCGATAGGTTTGTCAATTTGGCGTTGCCTTAAAAATGCTCTAAAGAGGTGGATAAAATTTTAGCCAGTATTCATGGTCTGCTAACCATGTCCTTCCATGCTGACAAATATTGAATTCCCCTGGAAAGACAATGGAAAGCAAGCCAGTTATCGATGTCAGTCATCTTTTTGTTTGTACTGTGCCATTATCCTTGCTTGTTCACAGCGTGGTGTACAATTGAGCCCCCTGTGACAAGAGTCCTGTGTAATGGATTGTCTGATGGGTTTTGTTCTGGGGCATCACTGGGTGTAGACATATGTAGGGTGTTTGGCGTTGATTTTGGTGAGTGCTCTAGAGATTGCTGAGGATAGGCATTGTCGTTTATAGTCTTAGGAGGTCTTTGAGGTTTGGAAAGAGTGCTTTTTAGTGCCTTAGCATAAGTTGGTCTCTGTGTCTGGTGGATGTAGTACTTGTGTTCTTGACAACCTGTGCAAATGGACGAAATTAATTTTTTATTATAATGTTTTACATAACCCGATAATAAAGTTATACAGTTCCACCCACTGGCTGTAGAGTTAATTAAATGTAAAATTTAAGATGCCACTGTGAAAGCACATAACTCACCAGCTGCAAAACTGGATGATTCAAACTATTCAAACAGCACACCTGCTGAAAGTGTGAATGACATTAAGAAAAAAGAGTGCTCTCTGCACCCCCATGTGGGAAATTCCACCCCCTTCATGCATCTCCTTACTATTTTATGCTAAGTGCATTACTGCACACCTGCAGGACAAAGAGAAACAAAACACCTTTAAAGACTGAAAGAAATGTCTCGTATAGCTGCAGTCTCACAGTACAGTGAATCATGTAAAAGCATTCTGGGAGTTGTGTATCTGGGGAACTGAGATTCAAGAAATGTGATTCAGTGAGTTACTATTTGTTTAATGGTTGCAGTTCACTTACTGGAAAACATCCAAGCCTTCTAAAACCAGAGGTGCCAAAACCTGATATTGTCTGCAGTTAGAACTATTCCTTAATTTTATACAGGGCTTACAGACATATGTTCAGAACACCCAAGTTCAGTTCACAGTTGCTGGGGCATACTGGATTTTGCTGGCTTATGCTCGTGTTTTGCTGCACACTCCTGTGTGCAACAAGTACATAGGAGTATACAGTTTAGGGAGTTCTGAGTGTTCTGAGGTCAGTGCTTTTAGGAGAAAGAGTGAGGCAAGCCTTACGTTGCCTGTTGGTGATTACTCTCTCTCTGTGGTGCAACAGCATTTGATGGAGAATAACAAAGTAAATGTGTATGGTTGCACAGATATTGCTGTCTTGTGTAAAATCAGAAACAAATAAAACTTGTTTATTGTTGTATTTGCTCATAAAATGTGCAGGACAAGTACATGTATTGCAGGTATGTGTCTACTCTGTCTGATATTGAGCTCTTGTGACTGCACTTTGATGCCAAGTTGTGTGAAACAAATTTGCATATTGGATGTTGAGTGCATGTATCATAAGGAACAATTTTAAAAATGAGGGAATAAAGATGGTGTAATATGTTCTCTTAATACAAATGTCTAAAAATATTAATGGTAACACAGGTTATTTTGAGGTAAAGGAAGCAGGGAAAGAAAGGAAATTTAACTTACCATTGGTGGTACTAACGGTAGAAACCAAGATAACTAGATTTATTGGGTGTGTCCCTTATTCTTAGCCCCATCCATTCCTCACTTATCCCAAGTAGCTTTGGACTATTCTGATCACTTGCATTGTATCATTTTTGGGAACATATTTAAAATCCTTTCCAAAATGTACCATGTACTCAAAGCTCTCGAACTCTCTGCCACCCCTGTTCCTTTTTCACTCTCTTGTTTCCTTTTAGTCTCTGTCTTCTCGGTTGCTTCTGGGTATGTGTTGCCTTATCAAAGCCAACCCAATCAGATGACCAAAATCAGCATTGCATACAGAAATGCACTGTTGGCTGGAGGTTTTGCCCTCCATACCTAACTGCTGTAAGAAACTTTGAGTTCTGTAAGTTGAGGGAGAAGAAGCATCCCCCATCTCAGTAGCCCAGAATTTCATAGAATCTTTTGGTGGACTGACCCTTTCATAGTGAGTCAGTGGGCTTTTTTTGTACTGTTTCTTTTTGCTGTAATTATGGTCTTATCATATAAAGTGGACTTTCTGATTGTAAAGAATGTAGTTTTTCCTTTAGGTACTTCAGTGAAACCTGTGCTTGTATGCTGAGCAGCTGTGCAATTACTTCCTGATTGACTGCACCTTCTGATGATGTAGTTATGAGAACAAACAGTTTGTACTGGGTCGGCATTTTTCTGGTAGGCTATAACAGAGTTCAACACAAAAAGTGACGTAGAATGCATCACAGTAAATCAGTCAGACTTACAGTAAGTCAGTGAGCAGCTGAAGGCAGTTATTTTCAAGAAAAAGGTAACAGGAGCAAAGTGGAATATGGTAAGATCCCAAGTAAAGTGTTTTTTGTGTAGTTCAACTGAAGTAGCTAAAGTAATAACTGTTATACAATCCCACTAAAGTAAAAACTATGTATTTTAGAATCAGAAAGCTCACTTTAAATGACGAGAGGTTAATTACAGTAAATGTAAACAGCAAAAAATAAATAAAATAAGAGAGAGAGAAATTCTTTAAGTTAAGGAAAGGGGCAAAGGAAAAATAAACTTAACAAAGGGAGACCTTGTCTTATAAAGGCAAAACAAAAACAAATCTTTTGTTGAAATCCCTTTCTGATTAGCATGCATAAAATTATTTAACATATGCTCTTACATACAGGCTGCACATTCAGGCTGTTTGTACTGCCTTACTGTTTCCCTTTTCCAAGTCCCTTTTTGTGTTGAAGTCGTCTTATCTTCCCTTTTCCTTAACTTATACTTCTCACTCATGGTTTGATTCGTGTTTCCCTGAGTAATACATAGCAGGGAAGGAGACATATTCCAGTTGTATGGAACATTAGACATGCTAGAATTTTAAACATGTCAGGGGTAGAAGGGACTGTCAGTTTTGACTTCAGAGCTGAATTGTGATCCATTTAGTTGCATCAGCCTTATGGCTAAAATTTGAACTGTTCATGTATTTGAGAGCTAGATTAGATAAGTATTTGAGAGCTAGATTAGATAAGCATTTGAGAGCTAGATTAGATAAGCATTTGTGGATATATGCTTTTTCCTGGAAAGGTTCATTTATGATGTATAATGAAGTTGATAAGCTTAGTAAGGACATCCTTGGAAAGCATTCAAGGCTGTAATTGTTGTTTGATAACATCAAGCGTAAATGTTCCATTTGGAATTCTTTTTAAATGTTTAATTTCACCTATGTCATTGAACTTATTGCTAGTTAAGTTCTGAACTTTGTTGTCAGCAGGAAAATAACTTAATTCAATTTTTTGTATCTTTCAGCTGGATCCGATTCCTGAAACAGTTCTTCAAAACAACCCAAATCCCAATGCAGTGGCTTCACTGGAGAAGGTCATTGAAATCCAATGTATGTATGCATATTCCTTTTGTAAAGTTTTTTGTTGTGCTAGAGTAAGCTTACTAGTGCACCCAGCACAGATGCAGCTGTCCTGGGTAACATTTTCACGTTCAAGCTCATGCTTTACTGTGTTAAATTACCAGTGTGGTTGTACCATTTATCATGCATATTACCTGGGTTGTAACACTTCTACACTACTCATTTTCATTTCACACATTAACGGTGCACTTCTATCACAGAATCAGTTTTAATACTCACATTCTTTATCCTTTTTACTACTGTGCTTGTATGACCACACTGTTGTTCTGCTGTATTACCAGCATTGTACATGTCTACAGTACCACTGTTTTGCTGCCATGCCATCCAGTTTTGCTGTCACATCACTTCTGTCCTGTTTTGTCCTAGCACATTACTTTTTTACTATTGAATGGTCAATGGATTGCTGCTGTGTCAGTGTGGTCAAAGCACTTCTGCACATTCACTGGGCATCTGATACACTGCTGATCTTTCACAGTATTTCTGCTGTACTGCTGCAGCTCTAATGCATTGTTAATCTCTGTGTGCCAGCTATACAAATGCCCTTTGAAATCTGAATTATTCCTATCGCACACTGCTACTGCCACATTCTAACTGCAGTTCCAGAGCACGACTGAAGTCTCTGAACATTTTTGCAGAACTACTGTGTCTTCTCAATACTGCACTTCTACATCCTCTCTGTACAGCAGAAACACAAGTGTTTCACTGTCAGCACACACTGCCCTGTCACTTTACTCTTTTTTTTTCATTCTGCTGTATGCTCATTTTGCTGATATGTTCCTCGTCCATCAATTCTTCTGCACATCCAGCATGGTACTGCATTCACAAGCCTGTACCATTTTGCAACCATAGTGGTGCTTTATCTGATGTACTACTGTAGTCATGCTATTTTGGAGTTACTACTGTGTTTCCACCCACATCTACATTGTCTGGTGCAGTGCATAGATGCACTAACACCAAACTGTCATACTCCAGGGATTTTCATGCTTTACCACTGTAGTTCACAGTCTGATTTGTCTGTGTTTTTTCTCCACACCCCTGCACAGGTGTTGCATGTCTGGACACCCAGTCTAGTTCCACTGTGTGGATGCAGTCCTTTCAGAGTAACCCAGCACTACAGTCAACTCTGTGCATTGCTGCGTTATCGTGGCTTACTGCAGATAGCTATACTGCTGTTACATTTGCAGCATAGTAATATAGTGCCACCTCAGTGCAAAATTCATAGTTCTGGTTTTGCACTAACACTGTTGTCTTCTCATAGTACTGCATTTGCACTAAAAGGCTCTGTTATTGTGGCATCCTTAATACTTAGCTAATACATCACTCTTGCTGCTTTGTCATGATAACACCATCATCCCACTCCATTCATATGATTGATCGTACACTTACCATGTTATTTCAGTAAGCACCATCTGAGCATAGGTTTGCTTTTTATATGGCTGTTGTGATTTGCTCCTCCTAAAACTGGTCAAGTTATGCATAGCAACAGGATATGTTCTTAAGATATGGAAACCAGCTGTCCTTGTGTCCCTCCATGAGAGGAGCTCTTCTTCACATCCCTGGAGCTACAGACTCATTAGCCTAACCATGCTAATTTGCAAAGTCATGGAACATAGATATCTGATTTCATAAGGTCTAGTATAAATAAAATACTTATTCTCCTATACCCTGAACCACATAGTTTGTCAAAGGAAAATCATGAGTACTTGATTTAGTAAACAACTTTGAGAAAGTTGCTGAAGCTGTAGATAATAGTCATGCAGTTCAAGATCTGGCCAAGGCCTTTCACACTAATCCCTGTGCCAGAATTTTAATAGCTTTAAAGGATACGTAGCAAACTGGCTGACAGAACTCACATAAGTAAAGCAGCAGCTGCCATCTCAAAAAACAAAAAGGTGACTGGTGGCATTCTTTATGGGTCAGTACTGGAACCCCTTCTGTTCCAAGGTCTAAGTCGTAAAAGTCATCAGTGTATTACAACTGGACTTAAATGCAAAGAAGTGTAGCATTATCACTTTTGGTAAACAAATGTAGCCAGCATTTTATGGTACAGACAACACTTTATGCCTGATCGGTGTGGTCGTCAATGATGTCAGCACCTTCATAGACAACTCCATCCTTTGACCACTACCATATACCAATAATAGGAATTATCTAGATTAGTTAATAACTAAAGGATGTTATGTGATCCTATCTCGCCTACATTCTGACTGATGGGTTCGGAGCCGATCCCTCGGCTCCGACTCGGCACGCTTATGCCAAAGAGCAAAGTCTCTTATTGGCTGAGCTTACTATATCCCAGGATGCACCACTACCAGTCCCCCAGATCTCGTTTGCCGCTAATCTGCGAAGACGTGGTCTCGAGCTGGCTGAGCTGAGTAGTAAATTTACTAACTTTTTTCTGTCAGAATTTTGCTGTTCTTGTCATAAAAAGCTGTTTTAACGGCTATTCTCCACTTTTGTGTGTGTTTGGAGTTTGTGAAAAGACTTTGTTGTGTGATTGGGTTGAGTTTGATTTTAGGCCTCCCTCATCTTAGGGCCTTCCCGTCAGTCAACCCCCTTAAACCTTACAGGGTTTCAAAGTACCCTTAGTAATTTGTGACGGTTTCTTTACTAAACGGCAACTGTAAACCTATTATTAGGTAGTGTCAGTAAACAGAAAGTCAGTGGATAGTGTATTTTCTGTCAGGGATTACTGATTTTTGCCATAATGTCTCAGAATCCTAGGCCTTGGGCTTTAAAAATGCATCAAATGCAATTTCAAGATGTCCATCACAGACGATCACTCGCTCTGTGTGTATTGTTTGGGTGCAAAACATTTACAAGAGTCATGCAGTGTGTGTCACGCTTTTTCCTCAAGGGTCCTCCAGGAGAGGAAAAATAAACTTATCCTTAAAGGGTTAATAAAACCTTCCTTTGAAGAAGCTTTGGCATCCTCTCCTTCTCCGCTAAAAGAAAAGGGCGTCGGCTTCGACCAGTCCGTCGGATCCGACCGCCAAAAGACATAGGCAGACTTCTCCTTCGGCTCCAAGGACTTCGGAGCCGAGGGCGGAACGGTCTGCCTCGATGCCACCAGTCTCGACTCCTCTGGCTTCAGAGCCGATGGCTGGGGCATCGAGAGGCGGGTCACCTTCGTCGGCTCCACTGGTCTCGGAGCCGACAAAGGTTGCCCGCTCAGACACTTCCTCCTCGGCGAAGTCCACCTCGGCACCGATGGAATCTAGTGTGGGTATTCCTTCGGCGCCGATAGTCATCGGGTCGCCTCGGAGCCGGTCCCCTAGCCCTTTGGGGCCGTTGGAGAGGCCATCTCGAACCCGTTCAGTATCCTCTCGGTCTAAGAGGATGTCGGATTCAGATATAGACAGGGTGCTCCAAAGACTGTTCCAGTCCCCAGTCTTTCAAAAATTTGTTTCGGCTCCTACCCAGTTGGCTTCGGAGCCGATTGCCCAGGCCCATCCCATTGCTATTCCTCCTCCGACCGCTTCGGCTCCGTCGGAGCAGGTGCTGTTGGAGCCGGTGGAGATCTTAGGGTCGGCTCCGACCCTTACTCCAACCCGGGCCTTCGGGTCCGAGTTTGGTACACGGACTTCTTCGGCTGGACCCGGGGGGGATGTTTCGGGACCTATGCTTTCGGTTCCGAGCCTCCCTCTCGGTGCTTCGGCTGCGGGACTTCCGTCGGCTATCATGGCTCCGGGGACCGGACACTCCCAGGACTCTGGGGGTCCGGCTTTCAGAGCTATGAGGAGTGCCTTGGCCAAGTCTTCGGCCATCTCTCCGGCTTTACCGGCACCTTCCCTGGGCGTGGAGACTGGGTCTTTGGCAGTTCCCCTGTCCGTAGGCAGCGGAGCCCCTGGGCCTTAGGTTACCCCCATTGGGGGTTCCCCTCCTCCTGAGGGTTCTTCGGAGTTGTCTTCAGAGGAACCCCCAAGGAAGAGATCGTGCAAGAGGAAGCACGTGGACTCCCCCGAGTCTATTACATCGGATACTGATCTTGATGATGCAGAGGGGTCCCCGAAGTCGTCCTCGGATGATGTCTCATTTGCAGACATCTTAGAGATCCTCAAACAACGAGGCGGCTGGATATCCAAACCCCCCTCTGCTGATGAGTCAGTGCTCCTCAAGGCCTTTGGGGCTCAGCCCTCCGCCTCCTGGGTGTCTCCGCCCTTCGACGAGCTTCTGGATTTAGTTTGTCGAAGGGCGTGGGAACATCCAGATACCATGGAACCAGTCCCTTCTCGTCCTAATAAATTTTTGTCTGCCCCACCCGAGAAGGAGTTCCTCACTAAAGGCGTGGCTGTAGATGCCATGGTGGTGGCATCTGCTACACAACAGGACGTGGCAGAGGCTTCAACGTCCGTCCATCCTCCTAATAAGGAGTCTAGGAGCATGGACAGGTACAGGAAGCGCACCCTGACTTCAGCGGCCTTTACTTTAAGGTCTCTGAATTATTTGGCACATTTTACTAGGCTTCAGAGGGATCTGGTCAAGGAGCTGTCAGATTCCCTCTCGGGTAACCTACCTGAGCAGCTAGCCCAGTCGGTTAGCTCTCAGTTGGCTATCCTTACGTCAATTTCTAACTCGTCCATGAGGCTCATTTCCTATGCGGCCGAAGGGGCGGGTAGAGCGGCAGGCACAGGCGTGGCTCTACGGAGACAAGCCTGGCTCCGCTTGTGTCAGTTTGCGGAGGCCTTCAAGTCTTCCTTCGCCGATGCTCCCTTTGATGGGTCCTCTTTGTTTGGACCTAAGGTTAAAGACACCCTTACCCGCTGTGAGCAAGAGGGAAAAACTTTATCTGCCGTAGGTGCCCGTTATTCCACTCCCTTTCGGCCTTATCCCAAGGCTAAAGGAGGCCAAAAGCTGTCGTTCCGTAAATCACGTAAGTTTTTCCCCAACAGCAGGAAGATTCCCCTTCCAGAGGCAGAGGACGGGGAAATTTTTCTGGGAGACGCCGTCCCAGAGGCGGCAGAGGGCCCCGCAATTCTGGAGACCGCGAGTCCTTTCGTGGCTCTTCAGCCTCCCACACATCATGAGGGATTGCCCGGCTGTGCTGCTCCGGAGCCAGTCGGGTGTCGTTGCCAAGCACCTAAAAGCCTGGGAGTCAATCACTCAGGACAGATGGGTGCTTGGATCATTGCCGGAGGTTACACCATCCCATTCACATACTCACCACCACCGTCCAAAAAATCCCGGACCCACCACCCAGTCAAAGGGAAATTGCAGCCGCAGAAGCTTTAAAGCTGCTAGAAAAAGGAGTCATCCAACCGGTCCCCACAGACCAGATCGGATCCGGAAATTACTCCAGGTTCTTTTTAGTGCCAAAAAAGACAGGGGACCTGAGACCAATATTGGATCTCAGCAGACTGAACCAATCCGTCACGAAATCCAAATTCGGAATGGTCACGTTACAATCCATTCTCCCATTGTTGGAGAAGGATGTTTGGATGTGCTCCATAGACCTCAAGGACGCCTATTATCACATACCGATACATCAGGCGTCCAGGAGGTATCTGCGCTTCAGCCTGGGAGTCAGTCATTTCCAATTTTGTGCACTGCCCTTTGGTCTCACCACAGCCCCCAGGGTGTTCACCAAGTGTTTGGCAGTAGTGACTGCTCACCTGAGGAGTCTTGAATTCCAAGTGTTTCCCTATCTGGACGACTGGCTCCTGACTGCCACCACCAGGCATCTACTAATGGACAACCTCAAAGCCACCATCTCCCTGGGTGCTACCCTGGGGATTACATTCAATTGGTCAAAGTCTGTCTTGCTGCCCTCTCAGCGCATAAGGTTCATAGGAGCAGAGATAGACTCAAAATTGATGCGCGTTTTTCTTCCTGCCGAAAGGATCCAAACTTTACAGGGCCAAGTTCAAGCTCTGATTTCAAGATCCAAAGCCCCAGCCAGGATGGTTCTACAAGTTTTAGGTTCAATGTCTGCCACGGTTCTTTTAGTTCCTCTGGCAAGATTGCACATGAGGATTCTTCAGTGGCTATTGTCAACTCAATGGTCCTTTCAGGACCTTCCCTCAATCATCCCATCATGATTACAGAAACATGCAAACGGGACCTTCGCTGGTGGCTTCAGACATCCAATCTAAATCAAGGAAGTCCTTTTGTTATTCCCTCTCCAGTGGTCACCCTGACGACAGATGCCTCCCAGACAGGGTGGGGGGGGGCATTGTCTGGGCAGGTTAGTTCAGGGATCCTGGCTTCCAGACGAAACTCTTCTCCACATCAATGTATTGGAGATGAGGGCGGTACTTCTATCCCTACAGGCCTTACACAGGTTTCTCCCTCAGGGCATAATCGCCATCCACACAGACAACATGTCGGTGGTCTGGTACCTAAACAAGCAAGGAGGGACCAGATCTTACCCCTTTGCAGAGAGGCCATGAGGGTGTGGGAATGGGCGGTAGCTACCAGCCGTTCTTGGTAGCGACCCACATTCCGGGGAAATCGAATATACTGGCAGACAGATTAAGCAGGACAATTCTCTCTCCTCACGAGTGGTCCTTAAACAAAACAGTAGCAGATCAGGTTTTCCGGAGATCGGGGACGCCGTGCTGCGACCTATTTGCAACTCCACTAAACACCAAGTGCAAAAGGTTCTTCTCCTTGACTCCACATCAGGGAGTACCAGCTATGGATGCTCTAGCACAACCTTGGCCAACAGGGCTACTTTATGCCTTTCCTCCGATTCCACTTCTCTCCAAAGTCATTCAAAAGCTTCTCAATTGGGGTCCGCAATGATACTGATTGCCCCATACTGGCCTCGTCAGGTATGGTTTCCTTACCTGAAGAAACATGCGTGGACGATCCGTGGACTTTAGACCTAATTCGGACCTGTTAATTCATCAGTCGGGACAACAGCACCAGTCCCTTCACTCCTTGAAGTTGACAGCTTGGCTCCTCCACTTCCGACTTTAGTCAGAAGTCACACATTAGACCGGAAGTTATTCACATTTTATCTTCAGCCCACAAACCCACCACTAAGAAATTGTACCTCAGTAAGTGGAAGAGGTTTGCTATCTGGGCTCAACTCAGGGCTTAGACCCTATCACTGCTCCTATCCCAGAGGTTTTGAAATTCTTAACATCCCTGTTTAATCAAGGATCTTCTGTCTCTACTATTAAAGTCCAACTAGCGGCTATCTCTAAATTTCACGAGTCCATGGATCCTCCATTGATGAGCAGCAGACTATGCAAAACTTTCATTAAAGGTGCGGGTCTGTTAAGACCTCCAGTTTTTCATCCTGCCCCTCCGTGGGATCTAGATTTAGTGCTTCGTGCATTGACATCTTCCCCTTTCGAACCGGCTGCTACATGTGAGTTAAAATATCTGTCTTGGAAAACTGCCTTCTTAGTTGCAATTACTTCTGCAAGAAGAGTTTCAGAGCTTCAAGCCCTGTCTATTAAACCACCGTACTTGATTTTCCACAAGGATAGAGTATCACTTAGGCCTAATCCATCCTTTGTCCCAAAGGTCTGTTCTAATCTCTGTCTCCAACAGTCTCTAGAGCTACCAGTTTTCTTCCCAAAATTCTCCAATGAAGCAGAATACACTCTCCATAAATTGGATGTTCACAGGCAATTGCGCTTCTATTTAGACAGGACTCAGCAACCGTAAGTCAGACCAGTTGTTTGTGTCCTTCTCAGACAATAAATTGGGTAAAACCATCACAAAAGCTACTATCTCCAAATGGATTAGAGATTGCATAACTCAGGCTTATTCTTCTTTGAATAAGCAACTTACAACATCTATCAAAGCTCACTCTACCAGAGCTATGGCTACTTCTATAGCTTTTCATTCCAAGCTCGCTATATCGGAGATTTGTGCTGCGGCTACTTGGTCCAATCCACACACTTTCATTTCCCACTATAAATTGGATGTGGCATCTAAAGGACGAGCATCATTTGGTTCCACGGTACTCAGGAGTGTTTTCCAGTGAGCCACCCAGGATTCAGGTGCTAGGGACGCTGTCCCATCAGTCAGAATGTAGGCGAGATAGGATCACATAACATCTTTTAGTTATGTACTCACCATAACTTCAGATGTTTGGGATCCATCTCTACATTCCTAATACCCACCCTCCTTCCCCTGCCTTGGAGATCAGAAGAGATTGAGCGGTTTGAGTTCTACTGTTTTTATCTTGTTCATCTGACGATGTTATATAATCAGAGCGTGCATGTGTGCATGTATGCGGACAAACTAGATCTGGGGGACTGGTAGTGGTGCATCCTGGGATATAGTAAGCTCAGCCAATAAGAGACTTCGCTCTTTGGCATAAGCGTGCCGAGTCGGAGCCGAGGGATCGGCTCCGAACCCATCAGTCAGAATGTAGGCGAGATGGATCCCAAACATCTGAAGTTATGGTGAGTACATAACTAAAAGTTATCTCATCCAGGTCATAAGACTTTTCATCCCCCTGTATGCTGCTGCTATCATATGAATTATAGAATGTAATGCCTCTTTTAGTATGTATTCATACAAACACATATGAAGCTAGAAAGACCTCAAGAAATTCCTAACTAAAAGATCATTGGACTAGAGACCCTCAGCAGCCAAGACAGGCTTAGAGGCTCTGTACCTGTCCTGTGTGTCTTATAGAGTCCTGTTGTGTCATTTATGGCTAGCAATCTTTGTTGTTAAGCACCCAGCCCTCCTTCATTTCCTGCACCTCCATATGCACTCACACTAAAGACTTTAGTCATTATTTAACACCCATGGGAGGGACAGATTTATTAATCAGCATTTCCCCATTTCAAAACAAAATGGTACCTTCAGTACTTTTAAGGCAAAGTTTGAGAACTGACTGAGCACCACTAATTTGTCCCGGGCCTGACTTATTTTATCCTCCCAGAGGAAGGAGATGCTGTAAGGTGGTGGGTACTGGTAAAGAGGGTGAGGCCCATAGACTAATTTTACCTTGTAAATTGTGAATTAATCTATAATTAATCCATTGTATCCTTTGCCAGGTACATATCTGCATTAATGTCTGTCTGCCACCTTCTAGCATTTGAACTCTGGAAGTGAAAGAGTACCCCACAATGAGATTTATGAGCTGGGGACTCTATTCTGCAAAAGCTTAAATATTGGATTCTAAAACTTGGGTTTATATAGTTGATACATATTATGACATTTAATACCTTAACCCTGTCCAGATTCAGATTTACTATATTGGACCCACTTTGCCCTACTGGACTCTGAAGAGACTAGCATGGTTGTTTCTATTGGATTCTTTGTACATGTGACACTTACTCAGACACCATCATATAGTATTATAATAACTACATTTCTACCACTTCTGCATTGTTCTGCCATGTTACTTAGCAGTCCCATGTAGTCACAGATTTGCTTCCTTCCTGTTGCAATCTTACATTGTCACACTACTATTGCATTCTCACATATTTCCATGTTTACTCTGCATTCTAAGCGCTATTTTGTCAGCACTTCCATACTCGCGGTTCACTGGTGCACAGGACATGTGTATAAGTTGTACATAAAATTGCAAATACTAATCACAATGTATAGGGTTTGCGAGAATTTTTGTAAATACCACAGTTTTTAGTTTGACAGTCATGAACTGGAAAATTATTTGTTTGTTTGTTTGTTATTGTTGACTGGGAAAGTCCATCTGGACAGTTCCTACTTTCAGCAGAAGTCATTTTTTTTGCAACAGAGTTTAAAAATAAATTCAACGACAACATTTTATGCAATTATATTCAGTGACAACAATTACATAATTCTATAACATGAAGTAACTGTGTGTTTACAAGGTTGAACACTGTTATGTTGAGAAATTGTAGGCATTATGGCTAATATTAAGGATATGAGGTAGATGTGGTTGTATAGGCGGAGAAAAAAAGAGAGTATATGATCGAGAGGAGGTATGAGTTCATGTAATGGAAACAGAAAAGAATGGAAGAAGACTAGCCTGTCATACAGCTGCAGTAACCCTGGAGGTTTTAAGAGTAATTAAGTACCAGTCAAGGGTAAAATTCCACTGCGAAGTGGTAGTAGGGTGGAAAACATGGCTGTCAGAACTTTATTTTTGACACTGTATGAAGTGCTTAATTTAAAACTGTTCTGTTTGCAGTTCTGTCTTTTTGTGTGGTTGTGTCTTGAAGCAGCATGTATATTTTCCTCTGGTAAATGCTAGTAAATACTGAGAGTCAGAAGCTTTAAGGTGTAATTTGTTCTCTAAAATCGTTACTTGTTTTACAGCAAAACAGTGGAGTTCTGTACAACGGTATGCTTCTACTGTTGGATGCTCATTGACAGAGGCGCAGAAACGGGAAGAGGATGAGGCAGAGACAGTAACAGCCATGGCATCTTTAACAGTAGACAACACAGAACAAGCAAAAAGTGAAAACAACTCCAGGTGAGATTTATACATGACTAAAGCGTATTACATCATATGATTTAGTTATTTCTGTAATAAGAGCTGACAGGTAATATGAGGCTATGCAATCACAAGCAATACATTCATGAGATGTTTAGTGCGTGTCTGGCAGTTAGGTGCAGATTCTTTTTGCATCACCAACCTTTATGAGCCCATTGCCAGATGAAGATCTGACCTGATCCTTACTTGACTGTAGAATGCTCCCTGGCACAGTGGGGAATTTTCAGGCTATTCAGAACTGCATTTGGTGTAGCAATTTCATATAACTGCCTAAAACTTTGGGTAATGTTGCATAACTTTATCAATGTTTGTTAAAATTGTGATCTTTCTGAAATGTAAGTTTGTGTAGGATGAAAGTTGTGTTTGTGTATGGATTCCTTTCTTTGCATGTTCCCTCCACTCAGGTGGTTGTGTACTTCTGCCTCTTTGAATTTCATGGTACTGAAACTGATTTGGTTAAAATAAAACTTCACTATAGGTTGTTAGTTTCTGGTTTGTACTGCAAGCACCCATTTGAGAGCATATTTTTAACATGTTATATATATGTGTATCTAATATAAATGTTCTTCGTGTTTCACTGTTGCAGTCATTACATTTGGGTTATCTGCTTGCAGGTAGCCCTCGGTCGGCCTGATTAACAAAGTCTTGGGTCCTGCGTCGGTTGCTGTCCCTTCTTCCATGACGTCAGGTCATCAGGGGTATAAAACATGCAGCCGACGCCATTACATCAGTCTTTTTTGCCGTGCGGTGCCCGAAGCAGAAGCAGTTCGCAAGTGCCGGTCGGCTGACTCCTGAAATTTTCGTTTTCGAGTTTCAGAACCGAAGTCTTCAACTAAAGCTAAGTACCCCATTGGGGAAACTTTTTCTTGTTCCTTTCCGATGTCAGTAAAAGTTAATAATTGCATTACTTGTGGAAAGCAAATATCTCAGAAAGGTTTTCATTTGTACTTTATTCCTTGCCTAGGCCCTGACCACGACGTACCTTGCTGTCGGTTTTGTGCTTTATTTAATCAGTGCACTATCCGTCGTCGGTATATTTTTGCCTCTAAATATTTTGGTTCTCGGTTTAATTATCCAGAAATGTTATCGTTTAGCCATCCGACTACCGGGATTCCGAAAAAATGCAAAGATAAAGACAGAGATAGGCCGCCGAGGTCCAAAACTGCCGATGACACTTCTCCTAAGCCAGTCGCCAGTTCACCGATTCTCAGTGAGGTTATTCGCAGGCCTCTACTGAGACCCATTCGGAGTCCGGTATGCTGTGAGATGCTTCAACTATGGAACCTGCGGATGTCTCTACCTTGGATGGGTCCGGAGCCGCTGTGCAGGCACCGGCTTCTGAGGGGTGTATTCAGGCCTACGGGCTTGCATATTAAACTGATGCCTCCTTCTTCTCTTAGGCCTAAATCTCGAACCATGCCTAAAAAAACTGACGCCCAGGCCACATGCTCAGGCCTCTATGCCTAAAATCAAATGATAAGAATGGCTGAAGATCTAATAACTCTAATCAGGGGTAGCCAACCCCCCACTTTCTAAGAGGCCTAGGACTGAAGTGGTTTATGAATCTTCTGACCAGGATTCTGTTTTTTCTGATTCTTCTGATGATCTGGATTTGCCCTTATCTACTTATGAGGATTCTGATGCAGAGGAAGGACTCCATTCCCTCTGCTTCCCCTCCAGAGGATTTTTCTTTTGAGGAAAACTTATATACTCTAAGGGAGCATTTCCACTGGGAAAGCCAGGATTTTTCTGATTCAAAAAAGAGGCTTAGGGATTTCTTACTCCTACCTCAGCATAGGCCGTTAGCTATTCCTCCTGTACTAGAATCTAGTTTGGCCCCTGATTCCTTGCCTCCTGCTCCCAGAAAACCAGACAGATACTACAGGGTCCCTGAGTCACGCAAGTTCCTTTTTAAAAATCCTATTGCGGATCCAGAGACTATTTCACAGGGGCCCAAGGGCATTAAGGCTTCTACTGCTAAAAATCCTACCCCTTCTGATAGAGACTCCAGGGCACTGGATAGATAGGGTAAGAAGGTTTACACTTCTGCACCCTTGGCCATTAGGGCTTTAAACTGCCAGTTTCATATGTTAAAGTATCAGCAACATGTTATTGGATTGCTTAAACAGAAAATGATGTTGATTCCTGACTGTGTAGAAAATAAAGAATTACAGGATTTAATCCATTCTGCTGATCAAGTTGGAAAACATACTTTGCAATTTGGCTTATCGAGTGACAATTTGGGACGTTCTATTTGAACTTATTTTCTTGTGTTTCCATGTTAAAGACTTTTTGTACTCGCATTTGAAGGAATAGCTTTAGCTGCACAACGCTGAAACGCAAAGTGTTTTGAGGACGCCACTGAGTAGTTTACCAGTACCAAAGGGTTTGTGTGATACTGATGTTTCAGATTTATGGGCCTTACGCTTAACTTTTAAAAAAAGACTATACAACGACAGAAGGCCTGTTGTAACCTTTGGTTACGCTAGCTGTCAGAGCATCATTGAACTGTTCATGGTTTTATGCTTTAATATTAAAATTCTGCTAAGATTTTAGCATTTTTAAGTCATTTCTTCAACTGGAATCTTGAAATAGTGAATTCTAACAAATTTCTTCAGCTGTGGAGTAGCGGCTTGATTTTATTATCATACTTTGCAATGTGGTTTTGATTCATTAGGGGTCTCTTGCAGGGCTGCTGTTACTGGGTCTGTGCTCAGAAGGCATGTTTGACTTAAGGAGCAATCTTTGCCTGATCATGTTAAAGCTAAATTGCTGGATGCTCCCTTAAATCAGGACCGCCTGTTTGGCAACAAGGCTGAGGAAGTTCTTAAAAAGATAGGAGATAAAGCTGAATCTATGCAAACTGTTAAAGATTTCTTACAAGTTCAGCCTCCTAGATTTAGTAGGCACTGGCCCTCTAAGAATTGGTCCTTTCCAGCCCCTTCCAGGTCTTCTCAAGCCAAACCCAGACACAGCAAAAGCCCCAGGTTTCAGTCCCAGGGGACACACAGGATGAAGCAGTGGGGGGCCTCCACTTCCAAATCTGGGAGTAATAAGACTTCCCTATGGTAAACTGTCTCAATGACTTCCTTTTAAAATTTCCAAACACTTATCAGCTGACTGCCTCTTTGGGGGGAAAGATTGCTCTTCATGCAAAGAACTGGGAACTCATTACCCAGGACAAATGGGTTTTAAATATAGTGTCCCAGGGATACAGATTTCACTTCCACACATTGCCAATACCAAGCGGGTGGCGGGACCTACCCCCAAATCAGTGGGCAGAGGCCCAAAAACAAGTACTTTCTCTCTCAAGCATGGGGGCTATTCAGCTGGACAAGAAGAGGAAAAGGGACAAGGTTTCTACTCGAGACTTTTCCTGGTACCCAGAAAAGACAATTCATGGTGTCCTATCTTGGACCTGTCTACTCTAAACACCTCTTTGGAGATTCCAAAATTCAAGATGCTGACTCTTCACCAATTACTTCCTATGCTAGGCAAAGATGCCTGGTTGGCAACACTAGATTTAAAAGAAGCATACCTGTACATCCCAATCAGGGAATCTTGCAGAAGATACCTATGCTTCAAAGCACACTACACGCACTATCAGTTCTTTGCACTACCCTTTGGCTTATCTACTGCGCCCAGGGTATTCACAAAGTGCCTAGCTCCAGTTATTGCATTTTGCAGGCAAAGAAATATTCAAGTATACCCATACCTGGACGATTGTCTAATTCAGGCAGAAAGCCAGGACATACTATCTTGCCTTTGTACAAAGGGTTCTAACTTCTCTGGGGTACACCATAAATGAAAAGAAATCACACCTGGTACCCTGTCAACAAGTTATATTCCTGGGAGCAAACTTGAATACAACTTCCCAGATGGCCTACCTCACGCCAGAGAAACAAATCCATTTGACAACCTACTTCAAACAAGTGGCCACAAAAACCCTGCTATCTGCAAGACAAATACTGCAAGCCTTGGGGTTCATGGCCTCCTGCATTCTTCTAATTCCATATGCCAGACTGCTTATGAGGAAACTACAGTGGTATCTAAAAAGCCTATGTTGTCAACATTCTCAGGATCTAGAAGCAATGATTCCTATCATACCTTGCCTACGCCTAGAGTTCCTTTGATGGGCAGAGACTGCCACCAAAACAAGGGACTACCTTTCAAACCACCCCCTGCCTCCCAAACCCTAACAATAGAAGCATCAGACTATGCATGGGGGGCTCACCTGGCAGGGAAGTGCATTCAGGGCAAATGGAACTCAAGTCAAATGCACCTGCATATCAATCAAAAAGAAATGTTAGCTGTACAGAATGCTTTGACAGCCTTCAAGGACCACATTCTTCCAGGACAACTAATGGTAAAGACGGACACCACCACTTTTATGTGGTACATAAACAAGCAGAGGAGTACACATTCTTACCCCCTCTGCATACTAGCCATGGCATTGTGGGACACAGCCTTAAGCTACCAAGTGCACCTGCAAGCTCAATTCCTGCCAGGAAAGTTAAATACACTGGTAGAGGGACTAAGCAGAAACCTCATGGACCCACACGAGTGGAAACTATTTTCAATATGTTGACAAGCAAATGGGGGAGCCCATATATAGACCTGTTTGCTTCTCCCCAGAACTACCAATTGGACAAATTTAGTACAAGGACTCCCCACAAACAAGTCTGGAAAGTGGATGCTCTGTCCTTCAGCTGGAAAAACCTATCAGTCTATGCCTTCCCCCCTCTGCCTCTGCTCTCCAAAGTACTACTAAAAACCAAACAGGACAAACCAAGGATGATTGTGATTGCTATAGACTGGCCACACCAACACTGGTACCCCCTCTTGCGCAGTGTGTCACTGTTATCCCCATGGCACCTGCCTCAAACTCCTTCCCTGTTGTCTCAGCAGGAGAACCAGATTCTGCACCATCAGCTTCTAACACTGAATCTTGCAGCCTGGCTAATTACATAATCTCTCCTTTACCATCCCTCAGTAAACCTGTGATGGATATCATTTTAGAGGCAAGGAGGCCTAGCAGTAGAAAATGCTGAAAAATGGAAAAGATTCTGTGCCTGGAACCAGTCTCAAGGGATGAGCACAGCAGCGCCCAATTTACTTCAGATTTTACAACACTTAACTGAGATGCTTCACAAGGGCTTGTCTTTTTCCTCCATTAAAATCCACGCCTCAGCCATTTCAGCTCATTATAACACAGGACCCCCCTCCCCCTCTTCTCTCACCCACTGCTCAAGCAGTTTCTCAGAGGGGCAAAAAATTAGAGACCACCCAGGAGAGCTCCAACCCCAGCCTGGGACCTGAGATCACCCAGGAGAGCTTCAACGCCAGTCTGGGACCTTAACTTTGTTTTGAAGAAACTCACTCTACCTCCTTTCGAGCCAGCTGCTACTGCAGACTTAAAATTTCTTTCTTGGAAAACAGCTTTCCTTTTAGCAAACACTTCAGCTAGAAGGGTATCGAATTACAGGCCCTTGTGGCAGTGGAGCCTTTCATCATCTTTCATGCGGACAGGGTGTCCCTCAGAACGAATCCATCCTTCATGCCCAAGGTGGTATCCAGTGTGGCTCTTAATCAGTCCATTCATTTGCCAACCTTCTTTCCCAATCCACAGAACAAAGGGGAACGGATACTGCATTCCTTAGATGTGCACAGACAACTCAGATTCTACTTGGACAGGACTAAACCTCAAAGGAAATCTGAACAACTGCAGGTAGCATTTGCTGCAGGGGCAGAGGGAAAGGCTATTTCAAAGCAAACCATTTCTAAATGGATAGGCCATTGCATTCATTTCTGCTATAAGCACCATGGAAAACCTATCCCCCAGGGGATCAGACCTCACTCCACCAGGGCTGCATCTACCTCTACAGCCTTTCTCAGAGGTGTCCCTACCAGGGACATCATAGAAGCTGCTATCTGGAGTTCTATACATACTTTCACCAAGCATTATCATTTGCCAATTTTCTCTAAATACAGAGCTGGCTTTGCCACTGCAGTCTTGCAGGGCCTTATAGCTGGTCCTAATGCTATCTAAATTCCTCCTTCCAACCATAGCTTTGGGAATCTATCCAAATGTAATGACTGCAACAGTGAAACACGAAGAACACAGTACAGTTGTGTACACTTACCATAAATGTAGATGTTCGAGTGTATTCACTGTTGCAGTCCTGGTTACTCTCCCTCCAGCCCCCTAACTTCTTCTGGCTATACCTCTACTTTCCTTTACTATGCTTAACAGCCTTTTTGATGTATTTGCTTTTATGCTGGAGGTACATCATATATTTAATTGCTCCCCATTAGGGGGGCACCTGACATCTGGGGCAAGAAAAACTGATGTAATGGCGTTGGCTGCATGTTTTATACCCCTGACAACCTGACATCATGGAAGAAGGGACAGCAACCGACGCAGGACCCAGGACTTTGTTAATCAGGCCAACTGAGGGCTACCTGCAAGCAGATAACCCAAATGTAATGACTGCAACAGTGAATACACTCAAACATCTACATTTATGGTAAGTGTACACAACTGTACTTTATGTATATATGTGTGTGTATATACACACACACACGTATTATATATATATATATATATATATATATATATATATATATATATATATGGGTCTATTTGATATGATCAACATTTCACAATGTTGAAACCCATATGGACAAGACCATATGATTGACATTCGAAATGTCGAACATACAAGTAGACCAAAAAAAGAAAAAAACTAACTTTAAAGATGCTAGCAGGGGGCTGCACCCCCTCTGCACCCCCCGTGGGGGGCTCTGCCCCCCATCCCGTAACTTTAATATATCAACTTCAAGATTGCAATACAGTGCAGAAATGGAAATCTTTCCATTCCATACTGTACGGAGATTACGGATATGCCGGTTCCCCATGGTCGACATTTCAAATGTCGATCATATGGTCTCGGCCATATGGGTTTCGTCATTGTGAAATGTCGACCATGTGAAGGGGACCCATATATATATATATATATATATATATACACACACACACACACACACACACACACACACACACACACACACATAGATATATAAATATAGATATGGATGTAGGGCAACTACTAAACAACCGCAGCATTAATGATCAGAATGTCGATGTAATTATGCTGAAAGACATAACAACAACACAAGTTGTACATGCTCCAGGGATTACCTCACAGTGGGCTAAACCAAATGCAAGTGTTTTTGCAGGGAAGCAAACCACCTGCACCCCCTCCCTCACCGGACATCCCTCCCTGCTAATTATATATACTAACTCTGAGATCGCACAATCCCCAGGGAAAGGGAGTATTCCCCTGCCAGGGGTTGTTGGTCTCACACTCCTGTCAACCTTCTGTCTCAGTCGACGAAATGGTGTGGACTAAAGAGATGTCAACGTTGTAGTCATTCAGTCAGGTACCCTACACTTTATATATTGGTTCCTGTCAAATACTGGAACTATAAATATGTTCAAGCATTTGAAATACTAGCAAAATAGTTTGAATTTTGCCAGTATTTGGCTGTGTGAGATAGGACTACATGAGGGACTGGGAATTTCCCCTTTTCCCATTGTAGTATGGATTCTAAGTAGCAGGTGGTCTCATGGGGTTCCCCCCTGCAAAACAAAAATTAGTTTTGATTTCTGCCTTTTTTTTTCAAATTTTTTTAGGTTCTGTTTTATGCTGTAACTCCCTAGCCTATTTCAGAAAGTGGTGTTAGGTTTTTATGTAGCCAGTAAAAGCCCTTAAAATATTTCAGTTTTAACTGCCTTAATTGTATATATATATATATATATTTTATATATATATATATATATATATATATATATATATGTGTGTGTGTGTGTGTGGTATACCTCTTTCCTTTCATTTTCATTATTTGTTGTTCAAGCAGATATTAAGCAACTTGGACAAAGACTGTAAGTATTTTTTTAGGGCTAAAACTTCGTGTAAAGGTATTAATGCAATTAGCCAGCAGTTAGCTATTGCATTTGGACCCAGGATTTTTCAGTTAGAAGCTTTACTTAATTGTGTCTCAGTTTCTCTAGATGTTGCTCTCTCCCATTTCATATCTTCAATATAAGTCCTTAGTAGTGTTTCTTTCAGATTTTCCTTGCATTCAGCAGCTGGGTATTTCTGTTATTGCTTTGTTTTCCAATTCTCTGTAAAGCCTTTGTGGGTTATCAACAATTTTTTTTGTTTTGTACTTTTCTGTTGTATTTATCAGCATACCCTCAACATTTTTTTACTTGTGCTAATATTTTAGTTTATCATTTGATATAATGTATGATAAATCCTGATCTGGTTTAATATTATATGTGTTGCTTTTACCACATCTACATTTTTTTAAGAATTTTTGATAGTCCGTTCCCCTTTTTTCTGTATTATCACTGACATTGATACTAATTATCTTAATTGTTGTGTAGTTTTACTAATTCAGTGCTTCCATGCTGTCAGTCTACTTGTTCACCCCCTTTCCTTTATTACTCTACCTTTTTTGAGGTAACTCTTGATCTGTTATTGGTCTAGCTGCACAGTAGTATATCCATTTATTTCTGTTGTACATGTGAATTTCACTTGAGTCCCAGTTGCAGTGTTCATCCATCTATTTTACTATTCTTCTGACATATTGGGTCTTTTTTACTTTCTTTAATCTGTTTATTTCATTAAACATAATCAAGTAACAAAAGTGTCCTTGTGGAGTGAATGCTCTATGGTAAACAGCAAAGATAATAATAAGCAAAAATATAACCGTAGAGTAAAACAATGAAGGGGGTCCAAATGCTCCAATAACTCGTGCAAAGTTCCATAAACCAAAAAACATCAATCCACATGCATAACCAGTCCAAATTCTTCGAAAAATAAAAACAAGGTTTATTGCAACATGACAAGGTTAGCGCTTTCGCTAAAATAGCTTCTTCAGACCTTATTACAAACTAACCACAAATCCACATTTCTTAAGTATACAAAAAGGCGCCAAAACAGCGATCACTCTTTAAAGGGAAATAGACCTATATTTAAAATCAGTGCTAATGCACAACATTAAAACCTACATATAATGTTATAGCAATTTATACTATATTAAAAGTGAAAAAATTACATATGTAATAAAAACATTTCATAAATGTCCAAAAATATATATAAAGTATATTAATAAATACATAATATACTTATTATATACAACTCTCTGTTTGAAGAAGCTCATTTATAGTGTCGCAACCTCCTGGACTTCAAGAGTGGACGTAATGGAACCTTGCCATTAAGTCCCGGTGACACATCAGCTCTAAATTTAATGATCCAACTAATCTCTCTAGCTTCCGTAAAGTTCTCAATATCACCCCTCCTGTGTGTTCTGAAGATCTGTTCTAGGATCCTAAACTTAAATCGATGGTGTGGACCACCCTCATGGGTGTGCTTGGCAAGTGCATTATATAGGTGTCCCTTCCTAGTATGGTAAACGTGTTCACGAATCCTGTCCCTAAGGACACGATTCGTTTTGCCTACATAATAGGCTGGACAGGCTACACAAGATGCTAGATAAACCACATCCTTGGACATGCAGCTGCCACGTACACGTATAGTGTATACACCTGATCCTATAGGATACATGAAAGTGGGATCTGTAAGAATATAGGAACAAAAATTACATCTATGACATGGTGTCATATAGGGTCCCTGGGTTGACGGCCGCGGAAAAATGGCTTTCGGATAGCACAACAAATTCTTAAGGTTCTTCTTATTACGATACACAAACCTAGGTCTGTCCCCAGTTAACTCCTTAATTCTGGGGTCTACAGATAAAACATGCCAATGCTTAATAAAAATGTCTTTGATGGAACCAATGTCTTTGGTATAATAAACTGGAAAAATAAAATGTTGACTCTGTTCTAATGGACTATCAGAGACATGTTGGTCTCTGGTATTGGCTGAATAAAACCCAAGTGCCCCTTCAGAAAAATAAGGCATAGCCCTAGTGTCTCTGAGGATTGTAATATCGTCCATCCCTGTATTGAGGTCTCGTGTACTATAGCCACGTTCTGTCAATCTATTCTCTAATTCTTCAAGCCCTACTCTATAGGTTGAGTCACAGGGTATGTACCTCGACGTACGCATTGCTTGTCCACGGACAATATTCCTGTAGACAAAGCCAGGGTGCATACTGTGACGATGCAGCAGGGTATTCCTATAACAAGGTTTGCGGTACAATCCTGTGTTCACTATTCCTCCAGGTAACTTTTCTACAAAAACATCCAGAAAAGGAATGCGTGTATCAGACCATTCCATGGTGAAACTCAAAAACCCTAGAGTAGTATTCACCTGTCTAGAGAAATGTTCTAGTTGTGCAGACGTACCTCTCCAAACCATGAAAAGGTCGTCTACAAAACGCCTATAAAAAGGTACATGTTCTCTATACAACTCGTTCTTAAAAAGAAATCTATATTCCCATTCAGCCATAACCAGATTGGCGTAGCTATTGGCACATGAAGTGCCCATAGCTACGCCATCTCGCTGAAGGAAAGTCTGTTCCTGAAAACAGAAAACATTAGATTCCAACACAACTCCTAGTAGTAGGAGAATCAAATCGATGTCAAAATTGATTATCGACTCTGATCTCCTCAAATAAGTACCAATCATTTCAAGACCCTCCACATTGGGTATAACCGTGAATAAAGATTGAACATCCATCGTTACCCAAAGTAAATCATCTATACATGTGCAGGAGTTAATATATTGGTAGAAATCTAACAAGAACTGTTTAGTGTCCCTAAGTATAAAGCTGTTAGCTTCTACCAAGGGTCTTAACTGACCCTCAACATATATGGAGAGGGGTTCAGTAGACCACCCCCTACCTGCCACAATCGGTCTCATAGGTGGAACAATAGGGTCCTTATGAACTTTAGGAAGGCCCTGTATCATTGGCAACAATGGATGTGCTACATATAAAAAGTCAAACAAAGCTTGATCAATAACTTCATTCATAAATAAATCAGTCAGAGTAGATTGCACTCTTCTTATAATACTGTCAACTCTAGTCTTAGAAACAGGTTCATAAAATTTCTCTTCACCTAACATCTGCATCATATCGTGTTGATACCTAACTGTATCAAAAACAACTATCCCTCCTCCTTTGTCCGCTGGACGTATAACAATGTCCCTATTGTTGCACAAAGAATCCAAGGCTTCTCGTTGTTTAAAATTGAGATTATACCTATACTTATTACGAGAGGCATATCGCCCATTCATCTTATAAAGATCATCCTCTACTAGTTTGCTGTAAGCAGCAACTAGTGGGTGTATAGGTGGTGTGAATGTGCTAGGTTTCCTGTAAGCACTGATAAGTGCTGGAGGACCTATTTCATTAAAGTGTACTTTCAAAGACAAATTCCTAATAAACAATTTGAAGTCTCTTAATGTTTCCTCATATCTACTAAACGTTGTAGGAATAAACGTAAGGCCTTTTGAAAGAACTTGTAATTCACAACAATTTAACTCATAACTCGATAAATTAAACACTAAGCCTATTTCTTCCCCTCCCACATTTTCTTGATATTCCGGTTGGGTTGTTTGTCCGGAGATAATTTCCGTTTGTAACGCCCCCTGCTGCTGGAGCGCGTCCTCACCTCGCTGGTGAATGACCTGATGGGGAAAGGGTGTCTGTTGTTAAATGAGTGTGTGGGACTAGATAGTGTCAATACATTTCCATTACCAGAAATAGAGGAGTCACCAGTCATACCTACTATTGGTCTAATGGTTTTCCTCCGTACCACAGGTTCAGGGAGTATCGCCTGTGTCCTATCATTGATATCAATTTGTGCACTAATGGTATCACTATTGGGAGCCTCATTGTCCCTCAAAACCGTACTCTCAATAACGTTTGCAGAACCCTCAGTGACTACAATGTCAGCAGTAACTAAATTAGCATTGTCCGAACTCATCACATAAGCCAAGTCAGTGCCGTTCCCTGAGGGAACGTCAGTATTGAGTCCATTAATAGTCTCTGTTGTTGTAGAAACACGACCATGACTAGGTATCGCACTGTTCCTGGGCCAAGTGAAAATGTGGCCCATTCTGAAATCGGTACTGTCCCTCTGAAGCTTCGCCCTCTTCTGGTTAAGAAGGCATCGCTCATATTGTAAGACGTTGTCCAGCATCAAATTAAAGGCATTGTCTGCCGCTAGAGTAGGATATTTAGTATAAATAACCAGTTGATAATTCTTTATCTCCTGTCTAAGTGCTTCCTCTATTGGATAAAAGAATTTATTCATCAACCTCATATAGTTGAGGCTTACCTCGATGTTCAGCTGCTGCCATTCAAACAGCAGTTCTGGATAGAGGGTGCCCGTAGTCGGCATCTTGAGCACTCTAAGTCCTCTGGGAATAAGCCGACGCTGAATGCAGACTTCAGGGGGGCGTTACAAGTATAGGTATAATCTCAATTTTAAACAACGAGAAGCCTTGGATTCTTTGTGCAACAATAGGGACATTGTTATACGTCCAGCGGACAAAGGAGGAGGGATAGTTGTTTTTGATACAGTTAGGTATCAACATGATATGATGCAGATGTTAGGTGAAGAGAAATTTTACGAACCTGTTTCTAAGACTAGAGTTGACAGTATTATAAGAAGAGTGCAATCTACTCTGACTGATTTATTTATGAATGAAGTTATTGATCAAGCTTTGTTTGACTTTTTATATGTAGCACATCCATTGTTGCCAATGATACAGGGCCTTCCTAAAGTTCATAAGGACCCTATTGTTCCACCTATGAGACCGATTGTGGCAGGTAGGGGGTGGTCTACTGAACCCCTCTCCATATATGTTGAGGGTCAGTTAAGACCCTTGGTAGAAGCTAACAGCTTTATACTTAGGGACACTAAACAGTTCTTGTTAGATTTCTACCAATATATTAACTCCTGCACATGTATAGATGATTTACTTTGGGTAACGATGGATGTTCAATCTTTATTCACGGTTATACCCAATGTGGAGGGTCTTGAAATGATTGGTACTTATTTGAGGAGATCAGAGTCTATAATCAATTTTGACATCGATTTGATTCTCCTACTACTAGGAGTTGTGTTGGAATCTAATGTTTTCTGTTTTCAGGAACAGACTTTCCTTCAGCGAGATGGCGTAGCTATGGGCACTTCATGTGCCAATAGCTACGCCAATCTGGTTATGGCTGAATGGGAATATAGATTTCTTTTTAAGAACGAGTTGTATAGAGAACATGTACCTTTTTATAGGCGTTTGTAGCGACCTTTTCATGGTTTGGAGAGGCACGTCTGCACAACTAGAACATTTCTCTAGACAGGTGAATACTACTCTAGGGTTTTTGAGTTTCACCATGGAATGGTCTGATACACGCATTCCTTTTCTGGATGTTTTTGTAGAAAAGTTACCTGGAGGAATAGTGAACACAGGATTGTACCGCAAACCTTGTTATAGGAATACCCTGCTGCATCGTCACAGTATGCACCCTGGCTTTGTCTACAGGAATATTGTCCGTGGACAAGCAATGCGTACGTTGAGGTACATACCCTGTGACTCAACCTATAGAGTAGGGCTTGAAGAATTAGAGAATAGATTGACAGAACGTGGCTATAGTACACGAGACCTCAATACAGGGATGGACGATATTACAATCCTCAGAGACACTAGGGCTATGCCTTATTTTTCTGAAGGGGCACTTGGGTTTTATTCAGCCAATACCAGAGACCAACATGTCTCTGATAGTCCATTAGAACAGAGTCAACATGTTATTTTTCCAGTTTATTATACCAAAGATATTGGTTCTATCAAAGACATTTTTATTAAGCATTGGCATGTTTTATCTGTAGACCCCAGAATTAAGGAGTTAACTGGGGACAGACCTAGGTTTGTGTATCGTAATAAGAAGAACCTTAAGAATTTGTTGTGCTATCCAAAAGCCATTTTTCCGCGGCCGTTAACCCAGGGACCCTACATGACACCATGTCATAGATGTAATTTTTGTTCCTACATTCTTACAGATCCCACTTTCATGTATCCTATAGGATCAGGTGTATACACTATACGTGTACGTGGCAGCTGCATGTCCAAGGATGTGGTTTATCTAGCATCTTGTGTAGCCTGTCCAGCCTATTATGTAGGCAAAACGAATCGTGTCCTTAGGGACAGGATTCGTGAACACGTTTACCATACTAGGAAGGGCCACCTATATAATGCACTTGCCAAGCACACCCATGAGGGTGGTCCACACCATCGATTTAAGTTTAGGATCCTAGAACAGATCTTCAGAACACACAGGAGGGGTGATATTGAGAACTTTACGGAAGCTAGAGAGATTAGTTGGATCATTAAATTTAGAGCTGATGTGTCACCGGGACTTAATGGCAAGGTTCCATTACGTCCACTCTTGAAGTCCAGGAGGTTGCGACACTATAAATGAGCTTCTTCAAACAGAGAGTTGTATATAATAGGTATATTATGTATTTATTAATATACTTTATATATACTTTTGGACATTTATGAAATGTTTTTATTACATATGTAATTTTTCACTTTTAATATAGTATAAATTGCTATAACATTATATGTAGGTTTTAATGTTGTGCATTAGCACTGATTTTAATTATAGGTCTATTTCCCTTTAAAGAGTGATCGCTGTTTTGGCGCCTTTTTGTATATTTAAGAAATGTGGATTTGTGGTTAATTTGTAATAAGGTCTGAAGAAGCTATTTCAGCGAAAGCGCTAACCTTGTCATGTTGCAATAAACCTTGTTTTTATTTTTCGAAGAATTTGGACTGGTTGTTCGTGTGGATTGATGTTTTTTGGTTTATGGAACTTTGCACGAGTTATTGGAGCATTTGGACCCCCTTCATTGCTTTGCTCTACGGTTATATTTTTGCTTATTATTATCTTTGCTGTCTACCATAGAGCATTCACTCCACAAGGACACTTTTGTTACTTGATTATGTTTATTTCATTTATCTTAATATGTGTAGCACTCTCTTTGAAATCAAGCCAGTCTTCCCTTATATAATTTTCTTCTGGCTTAAGAGTATCCTCTTTGATTTCTGTTTTTTCCTCTTTCCCTTGCTGTGCAGTTCTAACTGTACTTTCATGTCAGTCTCCTACAGAAGTTTCCAGAATGTTGCCTTGTGGCATATCTTCAGATGCATCCTGCTCCATCTGCTGCTCCCCCATCTTGGGTTTCATTGGCTCATCCTGTTGCAATATTGCCTGTGTTAAGTTTTCACTTTTTCCTGCTGTTTCTCTTACTGTACAGTTCTAAGTTGCTTTCATGTGAGTCTCTTACAAGAAGGTTCCAGAATATCACCCTGTGGTGTATGTTCTTTAGATGCATCTTGTTCTGTCTGCTGCTCCTCCATATGGGGACTCATTGGCCAGTCATGTAGCGATATTCCGTGTGTCGGTATTTCCACACTAAATCCTTCACTTCACAGATGGTCTATCACTTCAGTTTCTACTTGTTTAGTTTCTGCCTTTCTATAATTTTTACTTTCAATTGCATCCCTTCTTATGATCTTTTTTTATTGTAAAATGTATCATATTGTAATGTCTTTGCTTTCATTTCTCTTCAAATATCTTTGGAGATGCATTTTTTGTATTGATCAGTTTGGCTTTCTTCTCTACATAAATACTGCAGCATATCACATCTCATTTTCTTTCCCTGTGTCCATGCTTCTTTTTTATACCTTTCAATAACTGTTTTTTACTGCTTATCTTGTTCCACTCCTCCTGTTGCTTTATTTTTCAGATGGCCAAATATTTCTTCATCTAGGTAATATTTTTATTCTGTTCTGATGTGTTAAAGACCTGAAATTATTTTCTGTAGCTTTTAACAGTTTTGCTCGTGCAAGTTCTTTTCTTTCCTCTAGTTTCTCACTTACTACATATTCTCTTTCTGGATTTTTTTTTTTTTGCACGTAATAGTATCAGTACATAATTTTCCTTATCTTCAGCAATTAACTTTATTTTGTCTGTGCATCTTACTTGGCCTATCAGTTTGTTTTTTATGGACTACTGCCTTCTACCGTGGGGGGTGGGGGGGGGGGCACACCCTCAACCTGAGCCTGGCCTAGTCTAGTCCTGTGGCAGGAGTGTTCCCATGTTCTAAGGATTCTACAGTGTCATTTCCTCCAGTCCTGGCACCAGTGTGTTTACCAGGAATGGTCTCTTTTTTTTATCTGTCTTTAAACAAAGGTCATTGATGAAAATGTGATTCATTCTTCACATTTTGTTCATGCTTCAAACATCTTGCACTGTCTGCATAGCTGGCTTATGGCAGACAATACTATGCAAATTAAAGAGTATTCATTACAATGGAGCATTTTCTGTTCTCCAAGGAAGTTTTTCTAAAGATGGGGAAGATTATTGTTCTAACATCTCACAGTTTTAAGATGCCTCCTATAAACAGTCAAGGTTCATGCCTTTTTTTCCCTGTGGAAAACAGAATATAAACAATCTTGCTGGTTACAGAATGTTGTTTAAACCTACATTGTGTACCATTTCCTGGGTTTGTCATCAACCGATCTTCTTCATCAGTGTTACTCATTTCCACATTCAAAAGATAAGTGATTGTTTAAGACCCAGAAGTCTGTTCTGATATATTCAATTAAGATGTGTCACCAAATTAATGTTGCAACTTCATGCTTTTATAAAAAGTATTTAGTTTCTAAGCTTTTCCTTAATATACGTTATCATGAACAGCAATTGTTTCAAGTAGATAAAGTGAAATGGTGGTTTGCTGGTACTGACTTCCAATAAAGAAGATGGCTGTCCTGGCAGCTTGTGTGGAAATTCTGCATATCTTCATAATTACTATCAAACAACTAGCCATATCTTAAGCATAATGTACTACAAATGGACAGCAGCAATATATTTTTCAGTGTCCCACTATGACAATTCATACCATGCCCCTCAATAACAGGTTTCGCAGTTATGAAAATATGAATCTAAATATGTAAATATGAATAAAGATTGACAAACACTAATTGATATCTTGACTGCAGGACATATTAGTTTAACAATAGCAACATAAAAGCAACCTTAAACTGTTATTAAAAACAGAGCAATAATGTGACCCTTATAAAACCAATGAAATATTGCTGTTTTAATGTAGAAAAACAGATGTGCGTGCGCTCACACACACACACACAGATTTTTATTTATTTTTTTAAGATCTGGTGTTGTCAGAATTGTGTGAGGCTGAGACATTTTGTATAACAGACAGTGTCAGTGTGAAGAGGCAGAGTAGGGATGGGAGGATATTCCAGAAAGTAACAGCAGAGGTGAGCTTATTAAAGAAAATAAATAAAAATTCCAGCACTTTGGGTCATACACAGAATATGTATGTATACACCTGTGTCTCATGCACATTTCTGGCACATACTGCAATGAAAAACAAAGTATTTACTATTTGTTTTACTGTCCGTAATCATGTTTAAATACCAGAGAGGCATGTTAGAGTCTAAGAAACAACACATAAGGATTATATGATGTTGTTCGTGTTTCACTTGTTGCAGTCACCACCTGTGGGTTATCCCTGCTGTAGTAGCCCTCGGCTGGAACAAATACCAGAGTCAGTCTTTTTCTGCATCAGCTGCTGTCGCTTACTGGCTGACATCAGCTCGTCAGTGGTATAAAGGAAGGCGGCCGACACCATTACATCAGTTTTTCTTGCCGTGGAGCCTGTAGCAGAAGCAGTTCACCAGTGTGCCAGTCAGTCACTACCAGAGGTTGAATTACAGCTGAAAACATCTATTTTTCTTGCACTAACCAATGTCTGAAAAAGTTAACAATTGTCTCACCTGTGGAAAGCAAATACCACACCGAGACTTCCATTCATACTGCATCACTTGTTTAGGCCCAGACCACAGCGTCCCTCATTGCTGGTTCTGTGCCCTCCTTAATGCGAGAACCATTTGTTGTAGAGCTCTTTTTGTAGCCAGGTATTTTCATCTTCTGTCTTTGATTTCCGAAATGGCATCAGTCAGCCAGCAAACCGTACACTTTCCGAAAAAAACGTAAGGATAAATATAGAGATAGATCACACAAGGCTAAGCCTTCCGACAACTCTGCCACTAAGCAGGTCGTCATTTCTCCGGAATTCAATGAGGAGCCTTTGCATCCTCTGATGCCCGATTCTATACCTTCGCAGACCTCTACTGAGACCCTTTCGGAGTCCGGTATGCTGCAGAAATCTTCATCTTCCAAGCCTTTGGTTGTCTCTGCTTTGGTTGGGCCCGGAGCTGCGATGCAGGCACCGGCTTCCAAGGAGGTTTTTTGCACTACCGAATGTAGACAAAAAAACAACATTTTCTCCTCAGACTACCATTTCTCTCAGACCTATGGATACTCTTAGGCCGAGAGGCAAGGCTACTCCTAGGAAAAATACCTCTAGCCACTATTTTACCCCTGCTCCACTACCCCAAGGTCAAATGCTTAAAATGGCAGAGGAGGTTATCAACCTTATCAGGGGTAGTCAGGCCGCACATTTTAAAAGGAGAAGGGACCCTTCCCCTGAAATACAGACAGAACAGGATTCTGAGGAGTCTGATTATTCAGATTTGGAAGAGGATCAACAACCACTTACTCTTTATGAGGATTCAGATGCTGAGGAATCCATCCCTTCTGCCTTCCCACCAGAAGACCTTTATTTTGGGGAAACCCTTCACACCCTCAGGGAACATTTTCACTGGGAATCCCAGGACTTCCCTCAGTCTAAGAAAAGACTAAGAGAGTTTCTAGACCTGCCCCAGCACAGACCCTTGGCCATCCCCCCCTATCTTAGAGGTGGTTGATGATGTCTTCCAGGAATCCAGCTTAAATCCTGATGTCCTCCCACCTGCTCCCAGAAGACCTGACAGGTATTACAGGGTACCGGATTCTCACAAATACCTGTACAGAAATCCTGCTGCAGATCCCGAGGTCATTACACAGGGACCAAAAGGAGCTAAGGCTAGTTCTGCAAAGAATCCTACTCCTTCTGACAAGGACTCCAGAGCTCTGAATAGATGGAGTAAAAAAGTATACACCTCTGCAACCTTAGCTGTCAGAGCACTCAACTGCCAGTTCCACATGTTAAAATATCAACAAGACACTTTGGAGCTATTAAAAGAAAAGATTTCAACCTTTCCTGACTGTGCCAATTCTAAAGAGTTAGCAGATTTACTGCACTCTACTTGTCAAGTGGCTAAACACTCATTACACTGTGGATATGATGCCCTAGAAGCCTCAAGCAGGGCAGCAGTGTCCGGATAGGTCATTAGGAGACATGCATGGTTGAAGGAACAACCTCTCCCTGATCATGTCAAATCTAAATTACTTGATGCACCCTTGGATAAGGACCACTTGTTTGGAGTAAAAGCAGAAGAAGTGCTTAAAAAGATGGAAGACAAAGCAAAATCTATGCAAATAGTAAAATATTTCCTTCAGGTACAACCTCCTAGGTTCAGCAGGAATTTTCCCTCAAAGCACTGGTTCTTTCCTGCACCTAGCAGACAGGGGCAAGGTAAGCACAGCAGGGACAAACCACCCAGACTCCTATCCCAGAGACAGCAGAGAACCAAACAGTGGACAGCTTCCACTCCTAAGGCAGGGAGTTCTAAGCCATCTCTCTATGGCAGAAACTCACAATGACTCCCTCTCCCCCCTCTGCCCTCTTTTCATTCACCAAAAACTAGGAGAAAGGCTCTCCCTCTACAAAGAGAATTGGCTTTCTGTAACAAAGGACCAATGGGTGTTAAAGATCATTTTTCAGGGATACAAATTCTCCTTCAACGAACTCCCAATTCCAAGAAGGTACCCAGACTTACCTCCAAATCAGTGGGCAGAGGCATTAAAACAAGTCCAAACTCTCATATCCCAAGGGGAAGTAGATCCTGTCCCCTCAGACCAAACAGGCAAAGGCTTTTATTCCAGACAATTTTCTTATTCCCAGAAAAAAGGGAACTTGGCGCCCCATCCTGGATCTATCAATTTTGAAAACCTTGTGGTGGTCCCCAAATTCAAAATGCTAACTAACTTTGCAGCAGCTACTACCTATGCTGACTAAAAATGCCTGGTTAGTTACCCTAGATCTAAAAGATGCCTACCTCCACATCCCCATAAGGGAATCCTCCAGGAAATTCCTTTGCTTCAGAGCAGGCTCACAAAACTTTCAGTTCTCTGCGCTACCCTTTGGCTCATCTACTGCTCCCAGGGTATTCAAGAAATGCTTAGCCCCGGTCATGGCCTTTTGCAGAAAGAAAAATATACAAATTTACCCTTATATAGATGACTGCCTCATTCAGGGAGATTGCAAAGAAAAGCTCCTCAAGGACCTCCTCTTTGTCAAAACCTTCCTAACATCCTTAGGGTATAGCATCAACGAGAAGAAATCAAAGCAAACACCCTCCAGGAGGATCATTTTCTTGGGGGCTCTGCTGGACACAGCATCCCAAATAGCATTCCTATCCTCAGAAAAACAGAGCTTCCTACCTCTCTATTTTACCCAGCTGGCTTCCAGAAGTCACCTCACTGCGAGGAAGCTCCTGCAAGCCTTGGGGTACATGGTGTCTTGCATCCTTCTAATTCCTCTGGCCAGGCTTCACATGAGAAAAATTCTTTATTACCTAAAATAACATTTGGTGTCAGCACTCAGCCTCTAGAGACCTCTCTACCTCTAATCCCCTGCATAAGGGCCAACTTTCTCTGGTGGGCAGGGGCCTGTGCCCAGAACAATGGTCTTCCCTTCACCCTCCACCCAACTGGGCTGACCATTACCACCAACACCTCAGACAAAGCTTGGGGTGCTCACCTACAAGGCAGGTGCACCCAATGTCTTTGGGATGCCCAGCACCTTCCCTTACACATCAACCAGAAGGAAATGATGGCTGTACAAAAGGCTCTGACATCCTTCAAACCCCATCTCAAGCCAGGTGTTCTCATGGTCAAAACAGACAACACCACAGTAATGTGGTACATCAGCAAACAGGGAGGGACCCAATCTTACCCTCTGTGCAGGCTAGCCATGAACTTCTGGCTGACAGCCTCTTCCATGGGACTGCACCTGATAGCACAGCACCTACCAGGGATCAACAACACCCTGGCAGACCATTTAAGCATAAACTTACTGGACCCCCATGAATAGTAGCTCCACATAGAAATCTTTTTACAAATCACTTAGGCGTGGGACCCTCCAGAGGTGGATCTCTTTGCTTCGCATCCCAACCATCAGCTGAAACAATTATGTGCCAGGGAGTATCACCACCTAGCATGGAAGGTGGATGCCTTGACCTTCCCCTGGAACACCCTGTTTGTGTACGGATTCCCTCCTCTGCCTCTTATCCCCAAGATACTGATCAAAATAAGGGAGGAGAGACCAAAGGCCATCCTCCAGATTGGCCCAGACAACATTGGTACCCTTTACTGCGCAGCCTGACCTTACAGCCTCCCAGGCAGCTCCCCCTGATCTCAGACCTCTTAACCCGGGGGGGGGGATGCTGCACCCAGACTTGCAATTTCTCAAACTATCAGCATGGCTAATACTCTAAAGGTAAACAAGGGACCCCTGTTAAGCAAATGGGTCCTACAGATTATCACAGAGGCCAGAAGGCCCAGCAGCAGAAAATCTTATGCAGGAAAATGGAAAAGATTCTGCTCTTGGAGCCAGTCTAGAGGGGGCAGTGCCTCAGAACCTTCCATCCCTGTTATCCTGGACTACCTGTTGGAGCTACTTAATAGTGGCCTCTCCTTCTCCTCTATTAAAATACACGCATCAGCCATTTCAGCTCATTTTGATACAGAACAGCCCCTGTTTTCTCATCCTTTGATTAAACAATTCCTCAGAGGGGCTTCTGATATCAGACCTTCCTTCTTTAGAGGTCCTTGTTCATACTGTCAGCACCCAGAACTGTAGGTGTCGACTTGAATTCTCATTAGCACTATCCTGGCAGTTGTTTGATTGTAGCCTATACCCTCAGGGGTGGTCTTTTTCAGCAGTGAGATGGCTAGGTGGTACATTTTGTGTTAGCCCAAACTATTTAAAAGTAAAAGATGCAAACTGTAGAATAATTTAGAAAGGAGCTGATGGTGGTGGTGATATGTAACTTTTCATTTCGTTTGTCACATATGTGGAAGTCTTTAAAGATTGCACTTGGATTAGGTCTTGCAGAGTAGTCTGGAAAATGCTGACTAGTTATGGTGAGTTATCCTAAATCCTTGCAAGATCAGGAACTTTCAGACTTAAGCTTCAACATCTTGCAAGACTGCATCCACCTCTGTGCTGTTACTTGGGGCACTTGGCTTCCTTTTTTCATAGGATGCCCTCTACCTTTTACATTAGACTATTGAATACATGTTTACATTTGAGTTAGTGTTGCTACTTCAAACAAACAGAGTACTAGCATCATGAATGGTACAAGAAACCTGAACAGCAGTGTCACTTGTTTTGGCTGTAGTGCCAACAGTTTTTAGATATAATTAGCCAAACTCGAATCCTGCTACCATAAAATAGTCAGATTTGCAGCTAACCCTCCAACCAGGACCCATCACTGTACCTCACTTCATCAACTTAATTGGCTAGAACTACCCAACCAGTTAACCTACAACCAATTAGTACTAACTCACTCTACCCTCCTCCACCCAGAAAAATGCCCATCTGTTAGCAATATCATCCAACCCTTCTCAAGTAGTAGGTCCCTAAAGTCATCCAATAAAACTCTCCTGAAGGTGAGTAGGTCTAACAACACATATGGTGACTCCCTATTCTCCCATAAAATTGCTAAGACTTGGAACAACAAACTTCAATAAATTCTCAGTACTGAAATCACATCCAAATTCAACCAAATGCTAAAGGAACACTTTAAACAAACATGGATATGCCCCTGTAGTAGGCCTGATTAATCTCCACATATACTTCCATAATAGTCCACCATCCCACAGAACTTTTTACTTCATCCTCCTTTCTTCTCTCCCCATCTACTATCAGTTACTATATCTACAAACACCCTCATCTATTACCTACCCATTCCTATACTCTCCTACTTATAACCTAATCCTAAATCTGAAATGATCCTCTTACCTGCTTCCATATCTGGACCATTACCCAGCATGATATTCTCCAGCGTCTGACTTTATTTCATAAAGAAACCTTATTGTATATATTGCATTTTCTGCCACGCTTTAATGTTAAATCTACAAGCTTAACCTGTAATATTTCTAAATACCAACTGTCTTTATATATCTGTGAATAATTTCCTTGTTTTACCAGATGTTCTTCGTGTTTCATTGTTGCAGTCATTACATTTGGGTTATCCTGCTGGCAGGTTGCCCTCAGTCGGCCTGAATTCCAAAGTCTTGGGTCCAGCATCGGTTGCTGTCACCTCTTCCCTGACGTCAGGGGGTATAAAAAATGCAGCCGATGCCATTTTCTTCAGTCTTTCTTGCCGCGCGGTGCCAGAAGCAGTTCACAAGTGCCGGTCGGCCGACTCCTGAGATTTTCGTGTTCGAGTTTCAGATCCGAAGTCTTCATTTAAAGCTAAGTACCCCATTGGGGAAACTTTTTTCTTGCTCCAGACCGGTGTCAGAAAAAGTTAATTATTGTATTTCTTGTGGGAAGCAAATACCTCATAAGGACTTTCATTCTTACTGTATTCCTTGCCTAGGCCCTGACCACGACATTTCTAGTTGTCGGTTTTGTGCTAGATTTAACCAATGCACTATTAAGCGTCGGTACGATTTTGCATTAAGCTATTTTGGGCGAAGATTTAATTATACATTTCGTCAGATAGCCATCCAACTACCGGAGTTCACAAAAAAGGCAAAGAAAAAGACAGGCAACCGAGGTCCAAAACCGACGACGAAGCTTCTCCTAAGCAAGTCACCGGTTCTCAGTGAGGCGCTTTCGCAGCCCCTGACGCCTGCTACTTTAGAGTCGCAGGCCGCTACTGACTCCCACATGGAGTTGGCCAGGCCGCTGGAAACTCAAGGTATTGGAGCCTCGAAGATTATTCCCTCAGATGGGTCCGGAGCCACTGAGCAGGCATCGGTTTCTGAGGGTGTATTCAGACCTAAACAATTATATATTAAACTGACTTCAAAGGCAAAGACTAAAACACCTTTAAAGGCAAAGAAACAAGTTCACCAGCCACATGGACAGGCCTCCATGCCCAAAAAACAGATGCTCAAAATGGCCGAAGACTTAATTACCTTGATCAGGGGTTCCCATCCCCCTCCTGATAAGAGGCCTAGGCAAGAGACAGACTATGAATCTTCAGATCAGGTTTCCATTTCTTCTGATTCCTCTTCTGATCAGGAATATTCTCTTCCCCCCTATGAGGATTCTGATGCTGAAGAATAAATTCCTTCAGCTTGTCCTGCTGAGGACTACTCTTTTGGGGAAACCTTGCATACCATGAGGGAACACTTCCACTGGGAGAGCCAAGATTTTTCAGAATCTAAAAAGAGGCTCTGAGATTTCCTTTTACTACCTCAACACAGGCCTCTAGCTATTCCACCTGTGTTAGACATTGTAGATGATGTGTTCTCAGAGTCTAGTCTGACCCCTGACTCCTTACCTCCAGCTCCTGTTAAGCCGGACAGATACTACAGGGTCCCTGACTCTCATAAATTTATTTTCAAAAACCCTACTACAGACCCAGAAACTATTTCTCAGGGTCCCAAAGGGGTCACGGCTTCCACTGCAAAAAACCCTACCCCCTCTGACAGGGATTCTAGGGCACTGGATAGATGGGGAAAAAAGATTTACACATCTGCTACCTTAGCTATAAGGGCCTTAAATTGCCAGTTTCATATGCTCAAATATCAGCAATATATCATGGCACTGCTTAAACAGAAAATGATGGTAAATTCTGAATGTGCAGAAAACAAAGAAATGCAGGATTCAATGCATGCAGCTGAACAAGTTGGAAAGCATACTTTGCAATGTGGTTTTGATTCTCTGGAGGCCTCCTGCAGGGCCGCTGTTACGGGTTCTGTGATTAGGAGGCATGCTTGGTTAAAGGAACAAAATCTGCCTGATCATGTTAAAGCAAAATTATTAGATGCTCCATTACAACATGATATCTTGTTTGGTGTTAAGGCAGAAGAGATGTTAAAGAAAATGGAGGACAAAGCTAAATCTATGCAAACGGTCAAGGATTTCTTACAGGTACAGCCACCTAGATTTAGCAGACACTGGACTACAAAGCATTGGTCCTTTCCAGTCTCAGGCAGACCTCAAAAGGGCAGATCACAGCCGCAAGGTTCCTACAAGTCTAAGCAATGGGGTGCTTCTACCTCCAAAGGTGGAGAAGACAAATCACAACCATATAGGAAACAGTCCCAATGACTTCCCCCTGCCTGCACCAAGCACTTGTCTTCTGGCAGCACCCTTGGGGGGAAAACTAGCACTTTTTTCTCAAAATTGGCACATTATAACCCAGGACAAATGGGTTCTAGACATAGTGTCACAAGGCTACAAGTTTCACTTCCATACCCTGCCAAGGGCAAACGGTTGGCCAGACCTGCCAAAAAATCAATGGGTAGAGGCTCAAAAACAAGTTGCAGCTCTCATGGACATGAGGGCTATTCAACAAGTGCTACAGCAAGAGCAGGGACAAGGATTTTACTCAAGACTGTTCTTGGTACCTAGAAAGGACAAAGCATGGAGACCAATACTGGACCTATCTATTCTAACCACTTTCCTGGATATATCAAAATTCAAGATGTTGACCTTGCAGCAGCTTCTGCCCATGCTGGGCAGCAAGGCTTGGCTCGTGACGTTAGACCTAAAAGAGGCATACCTGCATGTCCCAATCAGACAATCATGCAGAAGATACCACAGATTCAAGGCTGGTTCAATGCATTACCAATTCTCTGCACTGCCCTTTGGCTTATCTACTGCGCCCAGGATCTTCACAAAGTGCCTGGCACCAGTAATTGCTTACTGCAGACAAAGAGGAATACAAATATATCCTTACTTGGACAACTGCCTTATACAAGCAGAGAACAAGGACATTCTACTACAGCACCTGATGTTTGTGAAAAGACTTTTAACATGCCTAGGGTACACAATCAACAAAAAGAAATCAAAACTAGTACCCACTCAAGAGATAATATTCCTGGGTGCAAGCTTAAATACAACTGCCCAGATGGCTTATCTCACTCCAGACAAACAAAGGCAACTGACTACCTATTTCAAGGAAATGGCAACAAAGGCCCAGTTATCTGCAAGAAAAATTCTGCAGGCTTTGGGTTTCATGGCATCCTGCATCTTACTAATACCATATGCAAGACTGCATATGAGGAAAATTCAATGGTACCTAAAAAGTGTCTGGACACAACATTGCCACAGCCTGGAAACAATGATTACTCTCATTCCCTGCCTGCAACAGGAGTTTCGATGGTGGGCAAAGGCTTGCCACCAAAACAAGGGACAGCCATTCTCACTACCCCCAGCCAGGCAGAGCCTAATGACGGATGCATGAGATTATGCCTTGGGGGAACACATGGCAGGAAGTGGCATTCAGGGCACCTGGTCCATAAACCAAAAGCATCTACATATCAATCAAAAAGAGATGCTAGCTGTTCAAAATGCCCTGACAGCCTTCAAGGACCTACTCCATCCGGGACAACTACTGATAAAGACAGACAACACCACGGTCATGTGGTACATAAACAAGCAGGGGGGCACTCATTCTTACCCCCTTTGCAGACTAGCCATGGCTTTACCAAGTTCATCTGCAGGCACAATTCCTGCCAGGAAAGGAAAATACTCTGGCAGATGAACTAAGCAGAAATCTCATGGATCCCCACAAGTGGCACCTGGATCCACAAGTCTTCAGCATGATAACAAAGAAATGGGGACGCCCGGACATAGATCTATTTGCCTCCCCTCACAACAATCATCTAAAAAGATTCTGCACATGGACTTATCACAGACAAGCTTGGAAAGTGGACGCCTTATCTTTCAACTGGACAAACCTATCAGTATATGCCTTTCCTCCACTGCCTCTTCTCTCCAAGGTACTCCTAAAGGTCAGACAGGAGAAACCAAAAATGATTCTGATTGCCCCAGACTGGCCACGCCAGTATTGGTATCGAGCTTAAGGAACTTATCCCAATGCTCAGCCTGGACCTTACCTCAAATACCTCATCTACTGTCCCAGCAAAATGATCAGATTCTGCACAGCCAACTCAGGACTCTACACCTGGCAGCATGGCGGATAATGTAGCCATACAAACCACACCTCTCAGTAAAGCTGTGATGGATGTCATTTTAGAAGCCAGAAGGCCTAGTACTAGAAAATCCTATGCTGGGAAATGGAAGAGATTTTGTGCTTGGAACCAAGCTCAAGGAACTGATACAGCTGTCCCAAATATTCCTCAGATTTTGCAATACTTAACTGAGATGCTGGACAAAGGCCTATCTTTTTCATCAATTAAAATCCATGCCTCTGCCATTTCGGCTCATTACAATACAGAGCCACCACTCTTTTCTCATCCTTTATTAAGGCTGTACCTCAGAAGAACAAAACAGCTGTGCTCCTAGCAATAACTTCTGCAAGACGAGTTTCAGAGCTACAGGCTCTCATGGCTGTGGAACCTTTTATCATTTTTTATCCAGACAGGGTCTCTCTGAGAACAAACCCTACATTTATGCCTAAGGTGGTATCCAGTGTAGCCCTTAACCAAACTATTTATTTGCCAACTTTTTATCCAAATCCACAGAACAAGGGGGAGAAAATTCTGCATTCTTTGGACGTACACAGACAACTTAGATTCTACTTGGACAAAACTAAAGTTTTCAGAAAGACAGAACAATTACTAGTGACATATGCCGCAGCATCACAAGGAAAGGCTATCTCCAAGCAGACTATTTCAAAGTGAATAGGTCACTGCATTCATTTCTGCTACTCACAGCATGGTAAACCAGTGCCTAAGGGCATTAGGCCACATTCAACCAGAGCTGCAGCTACTTCTGCAGCCTTTCTCAGGGGAGTACCAACCAAAGACATTTTAGAGGCTGCTACTTGGAGTTCAGTGCATACCTTTACAAAACATTACAATCTGCCTCTTTACTCTAAATCCAGGGCAGGCTTTGCCACTGCAGTTCTGCAGGGCCTCATAGCCGCTCCTAATGCTGTTTAGCTCCAGCCCCCCCAACCATAGCTTTGGGACTCAACCCAAATGTAATGACTGCAACAGTGAAACACGAAGAACATAGTACAGTTGTGTACACTTACCATAAATGTAGATGTTCGAGTGTATTCGAGAACCAAACAGTGGACAGCTTCCACTCCTAAGGCAGGGAGTTCTAAGCCATCTCTCTATGGCAGAAACTCACAATGACTCCCTCTCCCCCCTCTGCCCTCTTTTCATTCACCAAAAACTAGGAGAAAGGCTCTCCCTCTACAAAGAGAATTGGCTTTCTGTAACAAAGGACCAATGGGTGTTAAAGATCATTTTTCAGGGATACAAATTCTCCTTCAACGAACTCCCAATTCCAAGAAGGTACCCAGACTTACCTCCAAATCAGTGGGCAGAGGCATTAAAACAAGTCCAAACTCTCATATCCCAAGGGGAAGTAGATCCTGTCCCCTCAGACCAAACAGGCAAAGGCTTTTATTCCAGACAATTTTCTTATTCCCAGAAAAAAGGGAACTTGGCGCCCCATCCTGGATCTATCCATTTTGAAAACCTTGTGGTGGTCCCCAAATTCAAAATGCTAACTAACTTTGCAGCAGCTACTACCTATGCTGACTAAAAATGCCTGGTTAGTTACCCTAGATCTAAAAGATGCCTACCTCCACATCCCCATAAGGGAATCCTCCAGGAAATTCCTTTGCTTCAGAGCAGGCTCACAAAACTTTCAGTTCTCTGCGCTACCCTTTGGCTCATCTACTGCTCCCAGGGTATTCAAGAAATGCTTAGCCCCGGTCATGGCCTTTTGCAGAAAGAAAAATATACAAATTTACCCTTATATGGATGACTGCCTCATTCAGGGAGATTGCAAAGAAAAGCTCCTCAAGGACCTCCTCTTTGTCAAAACCCTCCTAACATCCTTAGGGTATAGCATCAACGAGAAGAAATCAAAGCAAACACCCTCCAGGAGGATCATTTTCTTGGGGGCTCTGCTGGACACAGCATCCCAAATAGCATTCCTATCCTCAGAAAAACAGAGCTTCCTACCTCTCTATTTTACCCAGCTGGCTTCCAGAAGTCATCTCACTGCAAGGAAGCTCCTGCAAGCCTTGGGGTACATGGTGTCTTGCATCCTTCTAATTCCTCTGGCCAGGCTTCACATGAGAAAAATTCTTTATTACCTAAAAGAACATTTGGTGTCAGCACTCAGCCTCTAGAGACCTCTCTACCTCTAATCCCCTGCATAAGGGCCAAGTTTCTCTGGTGGGCAGGGGCCTGTGCCCAGAACAATGGTCTTCCCTTCACCCTCCACCCAACTGGGCTGACCATTACCACCAACACCTCAGACAAAGCTTGGGGTGCTCACCTACAAGGCAGGTGCACCCAATGTCTTTGGGATGCCCAGCACCTTCCCTTACACATCAACCAGAAGGAAATGATGGCTGTACAAAAGGCTCTGACATCCTTCAAACCCCATCTCAAGCCAGGTGTTCTCATGGTCAAAACAGACAACACCACAGTAATGTGGTACATCAACAAACAGGGAGGGACCCAATCTTACCCTCTGTGCAGGCTAGCCATGAACTTCTGGCTGACAGCCTCTTCCATGGGACTGCACCTGATAGCACAGCACCTACCAGGGATCAACAACACCCTGGCAGACCATTTAAGCATAAACTTACTGGACCCCCATGAATAGTAGCTCCACATAGAAATCTTTTTACAAATCACTTAGGCGTGGGACCCTCCAGAGGTGGATCTCTTTGCTTCGCATCCCAACCATCAGCTGAAACAATTATGTGCCAGGGAGTATCACCACCTAGCATGAAAGGTGGATGCCTTGACCTTCCCCTGGAACACCCTGTTTGTGTACGGATTCCCTCCTCTGCCTCTTATCCCCAAGATACTGATCAAAATAAGGGAGGAGAGACCAAAGGCCATCCTCCAGATTGGCCCAGACAACATTGGTACCCTTTACTGCGCAGCCTGACCTTACAGCCTCCCAGGCAGCTCCCCCTGATCTCAGACCTCTTAACCCGGGGGGGGGGATGCTGCACCCAGACTTGCAATTTCTCAAACTATCAGCATGGCTAATACTCTAAAGGTAAACAAGGGACCCCTGTTAAGCAAATGGGTCCTACAGATTATCACAGAGGCCAGAAGGCCCAGCAGCAGAAAATCTTATGCAAGAAAATGGAAAAGATTCTGCTCTTGGAGCCAGTCTAGAGGGGGCAGTGCCTCAGAACCTTCCATCCCTGTTATCCTGGACTACCTGTTGGAGCTACTTAATAGTGGCCTCTCCTTCTCCTCTATTAAAATACACGCATCAGCCATTTCAGCTCATTTTGATACAGAACAGCCCCTGTTTTCTCATCCTTTGATTAAACAATTCCTCAGAGGGGCTTCTGATATCAGACCTTCCTTCTTTAGAGGTCCTTGTTCATACTGTCAGCACCCAGAACTGTAGGTGTCGACTTGAATTCTCATTAGCACTATCCTGGCAGTTGTTTGATTGTAGCCTATACCCTCAGGGGTGGTCTTTTTCAGCAGTGAGATGGCTAGGTGGTACATTTTGTGTTAGCCCAAACTATTTAAAAGTAAAAGATGCAAACTGTAGAATAATTTAGAAAGGAGCTGATGGTGGTGGTGATATGTAACTTTTCATTTCGTTTGTCACATATGTGGAAGTCTTTAAAGATTGCACTTGGATTAGGTCTTGCAGAGTAGTCTGGAAAATGCTGACTAGTTATGGTGAGTTATCCTAAATCCTTGCAAGATCAGGAACTTTCAGACTTAAGCTTCAACATCTTGCAAGACTGCATCCACCTCTGTGCTGTTACTTGGGGCACTTGGCTTCCTTTTTTCATAGGATGCCCTCTACCTTTTACATTAGACTATTGAATACGTGTTTACATTTGAGTTAGTGTTGCTACTTCAAACAAACAGAGTACTAGCATCATGAATGGTACAAGAAACCTGAACAGCAGTGTCACTTGTTTTGGCTGTAGTGCCAACAGTTTTTCCTTTGCTGCTTAAGACATCAGGCATGAATGACACTAGCAAGGGGTGAGACAGCTCTGGGAAGAGTCACCATTCCTGGGCAAAATTAGTCAAAACCTTTAAGGCAAAAGCAATAGATACATTAATACATATTATTATATATACACACACACATATATATATATATATATATATATATATATATATATATATATATATATATATATATATATATATATATATAAATAAATAAATAGATATAATTAGCCAAACTCGAATCCTGCTACCATAAAATAGTCAGATTTGCAGCTAACCCTCCAACCAGGACCCATCACTGTACCTCACTTCATCAACTTAATTGGCTAGAACTACCCAACCAGTTAACCTACAACCAATTAGTACTAACTCACTCTACCCTCCTCCACCCAGAAAAATGCCCATCTGTTAGCAATATCATCCAACCCTTCTCAAGTAGTAGGTCCCTAAAGTCATCCAATAAAACTCTCCTGAAGGTGAGTAGGTCTAACAACACATATGGTGACTCCCTATTCTCCCATAAAATTGCTAAGACTTGGAACAACAAACTTCAATAAATTCTCAGTACTGAAATCACATCCAAATTCAACCAAATGCTAAAGGAACACTTTAAACAAACATGGCTATGCCCCTGTAGTAGGCCTGATTAATCTCCACATATACTTCCATAATAGTCCACCATCCCACAGAACTTTTTACTTCATCCTCCTTTCTTCTCTCCCCATCTACTATCAGTTACTATATCTACAAACACCCTCATCTATTACCTACCCATTCCTATACTCTCCTACTTATAACCTAATCCTAAATCTGAAATGATCCTCTTACCTGCTTCCATATCTGGACCATTACCCAGCATGATATTCTCCAGCGTCTGACTTTATTTCATAAAGAAACCTTATTGTATATATTGCATTTTCTGCCACGCTTTAATGTTAAATCTACAAGCTTAACCTGTAATATTTCTAAATACCAACTATCTTTATATATCTGTGAATAATTTCCTTGTTTTACCAGATGTTCTTCGTGTTTCATTGTTGCAGTCATTACATTTGGGTTATCCTGCTGGCAGGTTGCCCTCAGTCAGCCTGAATTCCAAAGTCTTGGGTCCAGCATCGGTTGCTGTCACCTCTTCCCTGACGTCAGGGGTATAAAAGATGCAGCCGATGCCATTTTCTTCAGTCTTTCTTGCCGCGCGGTGCCAGAAGCAGTTCACAAGTGCCGGTCGGCCGACTCCTGAGATTTTCGTGTTCGAGTTTCAGATCCGAAGTCTTCATTAAAAGCTAAGTACCCCATTGGGGAAACTTTTTTCTTGCTCCAGACCGGTGTCAGAAAAAGTTAATTATTGTATTTCTTGTGGGAAGCAAATACCTCATAAGGACTTTCATTCTTACTGTATTCCTTGCCTAGGCCCTGACCACGACATTTCTAGTTGTCGGTTTTGTGCTAGATTTAACCAATGCACTATTAAGCGTCGGTACGATTTTGCATTAAGCTATTTTGGGCGAAGATTTAATTATACATTTCGTCAGATAGCCATCCAACTACCGGAGTTCACAAAAAAGGCAAAGAAAAAGACAGGCAACCGAGGTCCAAAACCGACGACGAAGCTTCTCCTAAGCAAGTCACCGGTTCCCAGTGAGGCGCTTTCGCAGCCCCTGACGCCTGCTACTTTAGAGTCGCAGGCCGCTACTGACTCCCACATGGAGTTGGCCAGGCCGCTGGAAACTCAAGGTATTGGAGCCTCGAAGATTATTCCCTCAGATGGGTCCGGAGCCACTGAGCAGGCATCGGTTTCTGAGGGTGTATTCAGACCTAAACAATTATATATTAAACTGACTTCAAAGGCAAAGACTAAAACACCTTTAAAGGCAAAGAAACAAGTTCACCAGCCACATGGACAGGCCTCCATGCCCAAAAAACAGATGCTCAAAATGGCCGAAGACTTAATTACCTTGATCAGGGGTTCCCATCCCCCTCCTGATAAGAGGCCTAGGCAAGAGACAGACTATGAATCTTCAGATCAGGTTTCCATTTCTTCTGATTCCTCTTCTGATCAGGAATATTCTCTTCCCCCCTATGAGGATTCTGATGCTGAAGAATAAATTCCTTCAGCTTGTCCTGCTGAGGACTACTCTTTTGGGGAAACCTTGCATACCATGAGGGAACACTTCCACTGGGAGAGCCAAGATTTTTCAGAATCTAAGAAGAGGCTCTGAGATTTCCTTTTACTACCTCAACACAGGCCTCTAGCTATTCCACCTGTGTTAGACATTGTAGATGATGTGTTCTCAGAGTCTAGTCTGACCCCTGACTCCTTACCTCCAGCTCCTGTTAAGCCGGACAGATACTACAGGGTCCCTGACTCTCATAAATTTATTTTCAAAAACCCTACTACAGACCCAGAAACTATTTCTCAGGGTCCCAAAGGGGTCACGGCTTCCACTGCAAAAAACCCTACCCCCTCTGACAGGGATTCTAGGGCACTGGATAGATGGGGAAAAAAGATTTACACATCTGCTACCTTAGCTATAAGGGCCTTAAATTGCCAGTTTCATATGCTCAAATATCAGCAATATATCATGGCACTGCTTAAACAGAAAATGATGGTAAATTCTGAATGTGCAGAAAACAAAGAAATGCAGGATTCAATGCATGCAGCTGAACAAGTTGGAAAGCATACTTTGCAATGTGGTTTTGATTCTCTGGAGGCCTCCTGCAGGGCCGCTGTTACGGGTTCTGTGATTAGGAGGCATGCTTGGTTAAAGGAACAAAATCTGCCTGATCATGTTAAAGCAAAATTATTAGATGCTCCATTACAACATGATACCTTGTTTGGTGTTAAGGCAGAAGAGATGTTAAAGAAAATGGAGGACAAAGCTAAATCTATGCAAACGGTCAAGGATTTCTTACAGGTACAGCCACCTAGATTTAGCAGACACTGGACTACAAAGCATTGGTCCTTTCCAGTCTCAGGCAGACCTCAAAAGGGCAGATCACAGCCGCAAGGTTCCTACAAGTCTAAGCAATGGGGTGCTTCTACCTCCAAAGGTGGAGAAGACAAATCACAACCATATAGGAAACAGTCCCAATGACTTCCCCCTGCCTGCACCAAGCACTTGTCTACTGGCAGCACCCTTGGGGGGAAAACTAGCACTTTTTTCTCAAAATTGGCACATTATAACCCAGGACAAATGGGTTCTAGACATAGTGTCACAAGGCTACAAGTTTCACTTCCATACCCTGCCAAGGGCAAACGGTTGGCCAGACCTGCCAAAAAATCAATGGGTAGAGGCTCAAAAACAAGTTGCAGCTCTCATGGACATGAGGGCTATTCAACAAGTGCTACAGCAAGAGCAGGGACAAGGATTTTACTCAAGACTGTTCTTGGTACCTAGAAAGGACAAAGCATGGAGACCAATACTGGACCTATCTATTCTAACCACTTTCCTGGATATATCAAAATTCAAGATGTTGACCTTGCAGCAGCTTCTGCCCATGCTGGGCAGCAAGGCTTGGCTCGTGACGTTAGACCTAAAAGAGGCATACCTGCATGTCCCAATCAGACAATCATGCAGAAGATACCACAGATTCAAGGCTGGTTCAATGCATTACCAATTCTCTGCACTGCCCTTTGGCTTATCTACTGCGCCCAGGATCTTCACAAAGTGCCTGGCACCAGTAATTGCTTACTGCAGACAAAGAGGAATACAAATATATCCTTACTTGGACAACTGCCTTATACAAGCAGAGAACAAGGACATTCTACTACAGCACCTGATGTTTGTGAAAAGACTTTTAACATGCCTAGGGTACACAATCAACAAAAGAAATCAAAACTAGTACCCACTCAAGAGATAATATTCCTGGGTGCAAGCTTAAATACAACTGCCCAGATGGCTTATCTCACTCCAGACAAACAAAGGCAACTGACTACCTATTTCAAGGAAATGGCAACAAAGGCCCAGTTATCTGCAAGAAAAAATCTGCAGGCTTTGGGTTTCATGGCATCCTGCATCTTACTAATACCATATGCAAGACTGCATATGAGGAAAATTCAATGGTACCTAAAAAGTGTCTGGACACAACATTGCCACAGCCTGGAAACAATGATTACTCTCATTCCCTGCCTGCAACAGGAGTTTTGATGGTGGGCAAAGGCTTGCCACCAAAACAAGGGACAGCCATTCTCACTACCCCCAGCCAGGCAGAGCCTAATGACGGATGCATGAGATTATGCCTTGGGGGAACACATGGCAGGAAGAGGCATTCAGGGCACCTGGTCCATAAACCAAAAGCATCTACATATCAATCAAAAAGAGATGCTAGCTGTTCAAAATGCCCTGACAGCCTTCAAGGACCTACTCCATCCGGGACAACTACTGATAAAGACAGACAACACCACGGTCATGTGGTACATAAACAAGCAGGGGGGCACTCATTCTTACCCCCTTTGCAGACTAGCCATGGCTTTACCAAGTTCATCTGCAGGCACAATTCCTGCCAGGAAAGGAAAATACTCTGGCAGATGAACTAAGCAGAAATCTCATGGATCCCCACAAGTGGCACCTGGATCCACAAGTCTTCAGCATGATAACAAAGAAATGGGGACGCCCGGACATAGATCTATTTGCCTCCCCTCACAACAATCATCTAAAAAGATTCTGCACATGGACTTATCACAGACAAGCTTGGAAAGTGGACGCCTTATCTTTCAACTGGACAAACCTATCAGTATATGCCTTTCCTCCACTGCCTCTTCTCTCCAAGGTACTCCTAAAGGTCAGACAGGAGAAACCAAAAATGATTCTGATTGCCCCAGACTGGCCACGCCAGTATTGGTATCCGAGCTTAAGGAACTTATCCCAATGCTCAGCCTGGACCTTACCTCAAATACCTCATCTACTGTCCCAGCAAAATGATCAGATTCTGCACAGCCAACTCAGGACTCTACACCTGGCAGCATGGCGGATAATGTAGCCATACAAACCACACCTCTCAGTAAAGCTGTGATGGATGTCATTTTAGAAGCCAGAAGGCCTAGTACTAGAAAATCCTATGCTGGGAAATGGAAGAGATTTTGTGCTTGGAACCAAGCTCAAGGAACTGATACAGCTGTCCCAAATATTCCTCAGATTTTGCAATACTTAACTGAGATGCTGGACAAAGGCCTATCTTTTTCATCAATTAAAATCCATGCCTCTGCCATTTCGGCTCATTACAATACAGAGCCACCACTCTTTTCTCATCCTTTATTAAGGCTGTACCTCAGAAGAGCAAAACAGCTGTGCTCCTAGCAATAACTTCTGCAAGACGAGTTTCAGAGCTACAGGCTCTCATGGCTGTGGAACCTTTTATCATTTTTTATCCAGACAGGGTCTCTCTGAGAACAAACCCTACATTTATGCCTAAGGTGGTATCCAGTGTAGCCCTTAACCAAACTATTTATTTGCCAACTTTTTATCCAAATCCACAGAACAAGGGGGAGAAAATTCTGCATTCTTTGGACGTACACAGACAACTTAGATTCTACTTGGACAAAACTAAAGTTTTCAGAAAGACAGAACAATTACTAGTGACATATGCCGCAGCATCACAAGGAAAGGCTATCTCCAAGCAGACTATTTCAAAGTGAATAGGTCACTGCATTCATTTCTGCTACTCACAGCATGGCAAACCAGTGCCTAAGGGCATTAGGCCACATTCAACCAGAGCTGCAGCTACTTCTGCAGCCTTTCTCAGGGGAGTACCAACCAAAGACATTTTAGAGGCTGCTACTTGGAGTTCAGTGCATACCTTTACAAAACATTACAATCTGCCTCTTTACTCTAAATCCAGGGCAGGCTTTGCCACTGCAGTTCTGCAGGGCCTCATAGCCGCTCCTAATGCTGTTTAGCTCCAGCCCCCCAACCATAGCTTTGGGACTCAACCCAAATGTAATGACTGCAACAGTGAAACACGAAGAACATAGTACAGTTGTGTACACTTACCATAAATGTAGATGTTCGAGTGTATTCACTGTTGCAGTCCAGGTTACCCACCCGCCATCCCCCTTACTTTTGCTGGGACTTAACTTTCCTTCTCTAATCTATACAACCTAGGTGGTGTATTTGCTTATATCTGAAGGTAAAGCTTATTTTGGTGCATGTATGTTTTATTTACATATTTTTAGCCTACCCTTTTGGGGGTACCTGACATCTGGGGCAAGAAAAACTGAAGAAAATGGCGTCGGCTGCATCTTTTATACCCCTGATGACCTGACATCAGGGAAGAGGCGACAGCAACTGACGCAGGACCCAAGACTTTGGAATTCAGGCCGACTGAGGGCAACCTGCCAGCAGGATAACCCAAATGTAATGATATATGGTAAGTGTACACAACTGTACTTTCCATATATCTGACTGTAAGCAGTGCACAAGCCTTGTTATGTCTGTGAACAGTTACCCTGAAGTACTACTACCATGTATATGACTGTAAACTGTGTGCAACCCTAGCCACTGTATATCATTATATGCCTGTTAAAAATTACCTAGATATACGTGTCCTGTATATGATGGTGTTCACCAGTGAAGCCTTGCTAGTATTAGTAATTGTTTAATAGTTGTTACATGTTTGTTTGTCAACACTTGTGAAGCTGTGTACACTTTGTAACTGTGGGGCTTTTCTCCCTGGGCCTCCACTGAAAACGGGTCTGCTTAGACCCAGTCAGACTTTCCTGGGAAACAAACAAACAAATAAATAAATATATGCCAGCCGTCTCATGGCAAAGTATTTTTTTGCAGTGGTGAGGCTTCCACAGTAACTTGTTGACTACTGCTGGCTGCTGTAAAGTAAGGGTGGATGGCTGACCTTTAACCACACCTATTGGCCCCCTTCACTTTATCTTGAGTAGGATGAAATGTGTAGCCTGAATGCTTATCATCTAAGAAAGAAAACATTACTTCATATTCAGGCAATACATTTTCTTTATTCAGCTTCACACTTTGTATTTTAATCCCAAACTATGCCCAGGAGACTTATCAAGACATTAGCTTATATGAAATATTTTTTTATGTTGTAACCTGGTGCAGTTGTAGTGAGTTGTTACTCATTTACATTGGATTTATGAATGCAGTGTATCTTGCTTTTAAATTTTACCTAATTATCCTTTTCAGACATGTAATCAGTGTTTCTGTTTTATTTTTCCTTAAACTTTCAATATTTATTTGTCCTCTCTTTTCCCCGGGTTGTTCTTGTAGGCAAACAGATGAACCAATGGAAGAGGAGCCAGTCTTGTAAAGTGCCAACACTCACCATGCATCCTTCACTGCTGCATTGTGGTTTTGTCCTTGTGAATTTTATTTTACCAAAATGGAGTTTGAAACGTGGTGTTTTCCTGTGTCTGCTTTTGAAAAGAAAAAGGTTGTATCAACAATTTTTTTTCAAAAAAATAAAAATTAAAAAGGAAAATGCAAAACAAACTGTGTCGACCAAAGGAGGGACCTGAACTGCATCAGTGGCCGACATTATAAAGCATGAAAACCTGGACAGTGTTGTGAAGGTTCTGGCCTGGCGAGTCTTGGTAACCAACAGATGCTGTACGGAGGATTCTAAAATGGCCAGTCTCCATGGCAGAGAGGACCATAGGCATTCTTCTGAAAGTTTTGACATGGCCTGGTTCTATAGCCAGCAGAAATCTGGATGCCATTCTGATGGTTCTGACTCAACCCAGTTCATGGTAGACAGAAGCCTGGATGGAAAAGGAATGTTTCTGATTAGACCTGACTAAGTCAGTGACTAAACGGAAGCATGAAGATTGTACTGAAAGATGAATTTTCATGTCTCTTGAGAGATAAAATGCTTTAAAGGAGTTTTCTCCAATTAAACAGAATGGGATATTTGCAATTTTTCTCTAGTAGCCTGGGTGTGACCCAAACTTTCTGGTCTCCAAGGTACATGTAATCCTTCATATGTTATTGAAGTTGTTCTCCAGGATGTCTGACGAGGAACTTTTTTGTGCCTTTGAAAGTGTGTGCTGTTTGTTTTGAAATGCCTTAATTTCTGTGCGGTTTTGACATTGGTTGAGTAATTATAAGCGACATTTACCACGTGTTCGCCACAACCAGAAACCCAGAAAGCATAGACTTTATCCCCCAGCACATCACCCTTGTTATGTAACTATTCTGAAAAAAAATGTGTATCATATATGTTAATGACCAAAATGTTTGTTAATGTTTTTTTTTTTCTTTTCAGAAGTCTTTTGTGTTGTTCCTTTTTTTTCCTGTAAATAGGTGGTTAATGGTGTTGTTAGTGGATCCTCATGTCAGAGACACCTGGGCTTATCCCTTTCCTTTCTGTTACTTCATTAGACTTTTTTTCAAGTATTAGATCAAAAGGTATATAATTTTAATACAGATGTATTATTTAACAGTCCTATTTTTATGTTTGTTTGTGTTTTTTTAAAGAAACTACAGCACACTTTGTTTTAAATGGGGGTCAGAAGCTACAATCTTGTTATGTTTTTATATCACTGCATTGCTGGACTTCAGTGGTAGGAAAAGGGGCACTGCTATTTGGTCCGTTTTTCAGACTGCATATTTTATGGTTAAGGTTTTAACCAGCCAGCCATAAGTTGCAGATGCTTTTGTCATTATATATAAAGAAACATTTCCAGTTTTTTATAATATTCTGAGCACAATATTAAATAGAAATATATGAAGTCTATGTTGTAACTTATCATTAAAAATTACAAAGAAAATTGTTTCCATTGTGCTTTTTTCCCCCACTTTGAAGCTTTATTAAAATTGGTGCATCTGTGATGTAATGCAGGTTGCATGAATTGGAACATGTAAAATGCCTAGAGATTTACTTCTGTTTTATTGCAGCATAGGAGAAAAATGTACTGCTTTATATTTTAAACACACTTTTTTAGGTTTTCCTACCAAACAATCAGTGTGATACATCAAAGACTTTTAGGCAAATGAAGAAAAGATAACTCGATTCTTTTGTATTTATACTTAGCATTTACACAGTTATAGTCAGTCATAACATGAACTGCAGGGTATAAAGATATAATGTATTAAAAATCTCTTAACATTTGTGATTTTCATGTATGTAGATATCTTAGTTCAAGCAGGAACTCATGTAGAATAGTAAATTTTGTGTTTTGTTGGGAAAAATTCATAATTTTTTTATGAATAACTCACTGGCTTCAAGACACTTGATTGTTGTAACCCCATGCTTTCCATTATAAAACATACTCCTGTATGAGTGAAAGGTGAAAAAAATCTTATTCCATAATGCTGGCAGGTGTTGTGCAATGTGTTAGCCATGTTTTATATTATTGATTTTTGTTTTTGTTAATGTTTTCCAGTCTGATGTTTGCTGTCCCAGTGAGGTGTATTCAGTGCATAGGCTTCAAACAGTGCCTTTTAAACCAGATACAGGTTACCTTTAATAACAGTTCATGAAGTATTTGTGAGAGAGTTTTCTAACACTGATCTTGTCAGTAAGGAATTATACCTTTTCAGCTTGTTTCATTTGGCTTCTAAGAAGGCTAAGGGACACGGAGTTGCATTTTGAAATGGATCAGATCATTGACTAAGATGTGATGAGGTACAGTGATCTCCCTGGAGTTACTAGATAATCAGATGGGCTACAAGAACAGTTATGATTTTGGTAGATGCACACTGATCATAGTTTAAATTATTGTCTGCAGTTCTCTGTAGGTCTTTAACAATGGTGTCATTTGTTATGATTTGACCATTTATTTTTAGAATTATAATTTCCTCCTTTTTTGTCAAGTCTCATGATTCTGCAAAACTGAGGTTATTAGTATAGTATCAGGTATGTATTTTAGACCATATTGGAGCCTTCACTGTATTTTTTAGTGTGATTGTATTACCTAGTTTACTATGAAAATGGTTTATATCCATAAAATTCTTTTCAGCAAAACATGGATAGTAGAACCCATTCAATGGAAGGGATAATCAGTAACACATTTCTTCCAATGTGCTAGCAAAGCCCTCCCCCCAATCATCCCCAAAGTAATATAACCAACTCGAAGATCATACAATTTTTTAATCTTTAAATTCATTTTTTTTCAATGTTTATTTGTTAACTGGACAAGTGGGCTGGACCCTTTTCAGCACCGTCTGGATCATAAATGCAAGGGTAAGTACAGTAAGTATGTGTACTAACAACTTAGTTTACACAGTTAATCAGCATTTTTTTTGAGGTGGTGTACCTAGAAAAAACCCATATAGACATGGGGAAAACGTAAAACTACACGTAGACAGTAACCAGAGGACATACTTGAAATCCAGGTGCTGAAACCGTAAGACACAAATTTTACAACAGCACAGCCAAACCTCTGGACAAGTTATTACACATTTTGTAGGTTGCCTGTTCAACACAGGTGTGAACATAAAAGAAAACCATTCCAGCCATTGTCAGCATATTCTGTTATCCAGAGTCAGTTTTTAGTGTTTTTTCCCAATTTTTTATCTGTGAGACACAAGCAGTTACCCCAGTCAGGGGAGAGAGAGGCAGTCCCCAACTTTACTTGTTGCCTCTTGTTTTTCAACCAGTGTTCTTCCCATTGAACTAATGGATTGACGTTTAGTGGTTTTAATTTGCAAATTATTCCTTTATGCAGAATAGTACTGAACGCCTTTAAAAGATCATGTTTTGTACCATGCACTGTCACTCTTATCAGTAGCTACTTTTGCTTCTTCAAAGGCCTTTGACACCATCCCCCACTCTGGAATCATAGATAAAGTTACTAAGCTGGGCATTAATCCCTACGTCACTCGATGGGTTGCCAACTGGCTTACTGACAGAACCCACACTGTAAAAGTAGCTGACTCCAAATCTAGCTCCAGACAAGTGGAGTACCTCAGGGTTCAGTCCTGGGACCACTCTTGTTTGGCATCTACTTCTCTGAAGTACAGGCCAATACTAAGGGACTCTGGCTAACAAAGTTCGCAGATGACTGCAAACTGGGAGCCATTATTGAATCTCCAAATGATGTGGATACTCTACAAAAGGGCCTTACAGAAACAGATGCTTGGTGCCAGAGCCATGGGAGAAATGTATAGTTATCCCCTTTGGGAAAAAACATGTACCTGTGAATTACCACATAGGTGGCAGTACACTAAACACCGAAAGTGTGATAAGAGACTTAGGGACACAGGTGGACAGTGGTCTCACCGTCGATAACCACATCACCACAACAGTCAGGAAATCCTTCTATGCGGCACACCTCATCACTAAGGGCTTTTCATCCAGAAAAAAGGAGGTCATTGTCCCACTGTACTCATCCCTCATTAGACCCATTATAGAATACAATGCCCCATTTGGTATTTACCTCTCAAGACACCTGCAACAACTAGAAAGACCGCAGAAATACCTCACTAAAAGAATCACAGGTCTAAAGCAGATGCCCTGTGCTGACTGCCTTAAAAAACTCCAGCTATACTCTGTCGCATATCGTCTACTCAGAGGCGATCTCTGCTTAACATACAAGGCTATGTCAAACCCAGAGCTGTTGGACATGCTACACTTAAAGAAATCCCAATCCCTCAGAGCCACACACTCCAGGGATCTAAACCTTGTCATCACAATAAACAAAATATGCTGGAGGGATAGGTTCCTGACCCAGAGTCTCCCCAGACTCTGGAATAGACTGCCCATACATGTCAAGCAGAGTGCCTCTTTGGCCCTCTTCAAAAGGAACTTGTCGATTGGATGGGAGAAAGGAAATTCACCCCGGGGATCACGTCAGTCGCCCTGCTAGACAGGGGTCCAGGAAGTAAATAGTGTGGGAAGAAATAGCCAGGGAATTGTTATGGCTAGGCTTGTATAGGCCCTAGGGCCAATAGCCTAGTACCAACCTATGAATATTAAAAAGGCAATATTTGTCATACTGTTTCATGAATTATAGAAATAGGTCCTGTGTGTCATTTCAGATAAGCTCCACTGTGACTTCAAAGGAACCACATAACAGCTTTTCAGTCTTCCCTAAGGCAGGGGTGCTTACTCAGAGTGGTAAGAGAGAATGCTACAGTGGTATAATGTATCAGAAACAAGAAAGCATGAACTGCTGCCTCCTCTGCAAACTAGCCGTAAGACTGTGGGAACTGTCCATCGGCCTAAACATCCAGTTGTAGACAGCCTACATCTCCAGTGAACAGAATGTGTTAGCAAACTACATAAGCAGAAAAATAAGAAACTCTGAATGAAAGGTAACCAGACAAGAAAATAAGCTGGAATATCAGAAGAAGATGGATAACCGCAAGTCCAAATCTGTTTGCTTCCTAGACAATCATCTGTAGGGGCATGGACAACTAGTGCTTCCTAGATTCAGTATACCTTTTTACCAAACACACTTCATGTGGGAATAGTGTTAAAAGGAAGAAAGATAAAACATACTTTATTTTCACAGCCACATAATGTTTACACCAAGTATGACTTTACTAGTTGACTCTCATTCCCAAAAAGAAATGTGATCCTTTCCTTTTCTTTACAAAACTGTAATATTGCAGGTGGAGTACTCACCATAACAGTAAATGTTCTGATAACAAGATCATTGCTGCAGCAGGAACACTCCATCCTTCTCCCCTTTTGCTTCATCTTTATCCTTCTACTGTGAGGAGGAAGACAGAGAAAGAGAGAGACTGTTTCTTCTGCTAAGATTAAAATCGTCTAAGTTCTCTGTTTACCTTTCAGCAAGATATTTTTTTTGGATGTACAGAGGAAGTCAGTCAGTCTCACAGAATATCCTCCCTTATGTGGAGGGCTTTCTGAGGGTATTCAATATACTTTGTATTAGACTAGGGGGGCTTGATGTGGTTTATGTAAGGCAAATTGGGGTCTGATAATTCCTAGACCATCTGTATCTGCTCTCCCTGCTTTCAGGTTGTGATGATTACCTTCTTTCTAGCCAGAGGTAGGAGGCTGGGTAAAATCGGTGATAGCTGTTTCCAGAGAAAAAAAAACAGGAATAGTGTGTTTCTCTTGTGTATACAGCAGAGTTCCTGCCTGATGTCATCCTCAGAGAAGTAACCTGGTGCCCGGATACCGGACAGCCATACTGCTCTTGAAATCTGGTCAGGATACATCCACCTGCAGCTAATTCTGCTGCATTATGAATTAATTGGAGCAACTGTATTATTCAGGCACCTACTTTTGTGGTGAGCACCCTCAGATAACTGCATTTATTTAATTGTTTTGGTTAACTTGGTTAGTATTTGGTCATATCTATTGCTGAGTTAGTCAGCATTTGGGGATTTAAATCCTCTGTGTAGATTTATTTTTTAATATATCTTGTTTAGTTAGGTAATTGGTATGTTTTGCAGAGGAGAGACAGTATATGGTAGGTTCCTATCATATATTCAGTACTTCCAATCATTGTTTTTGTATAAACAATTCCTAATCCTTAGTTGTTTTCTTGCCTTCTTGCTTTAAGAGTTCTTTTATAAATGTTTAGAGACCACCATCTATCCTTTCAGATCTGCAAAAATGAAAGGAGGTCTCTTCTGGAATTCTTGATCGTTAAGCCAGGCTTCAGTAGTGGTACAAAGGCTAACATCTTTCAAGCAGAGAAAAGCTTCTAAATCATCAATATTTTTTGAGACTTCTAACAATTTACCAAAGTGATCCTTACCCCTTTTTTATTCATTTTTTGGGGTTCTCCTTCTGCTTTATTCATTCTGGCTTACCTCCATTGCCCCAGTTCATTACTGGGCCTACCAGCCTCTCTAACAGCTCCAGACTACATCTGTTCTAAGGCAAGAACCAGCACACAATATGAATATAAGGGCATCCTGGGTGGTCCTGCCATTAACTGATTTCTTGTTTAGGATGAAGACATTTAGATACAGATTGTGACATTTGTAAGGGATTCAACTCCTGTGCTCTAATTGACAGGAAAAACAAGTTAATCCGCTTCCTTCAAAATCTTCACCAATGACTTCTGGGGCTCAACCCCCCAAAAAACTTGAGAAAAAGGGAGATTCCCTTTGCAAGGAATCTCATAAGAGATCTCCAGATCACACTTCGGCTTTGACCTCTGAACCACCTGTTAAACAAAAAAGTCGGATCCAAATGTATCTGACCATAAGTCAAGATCCGACCAGTCACCTCAGACCTGTTCGCCTCAGCTATTAATGGAACCGATTACCTCTTGGCTCCTGTCACCTTTTCTGGAGCAGTCTCCCCATCGTCACTCAAGACCTTCATCCATGGCTTCCACCCTTCAGTCTTCTAGGAGCCTATCCAAGTCAGATGTAGACAGGATGATGAGGAAGGTCCTCGGTATGCAAATACAAATGGGAGTCCTTTCAGCTCTGAACCCATTAGGTCTGGAGACCCTCCTTAGAGCCACACCTCTAATCATAGCTTCATGCATCGGATCCATAATCCGTGGAGTCATCTTCCTTGGATCTGAAGATATTGGCATCTTTGACTCCGATGGTGACTCTGAGCTGTCCTTCCCCAGTGCCTTGGAGCTGGATGACTCTTAGAGCTGAAGTGTTGGCACCAGCATTGTGGTGTTGGATTTGACTCCGAAGATGTCAAAGCCATCCCTTCCCCACAGAACATAAGCGTTAGCATGGTTCTGACTCCCTCCTCAGGGTGTTTGCCTGTGGGATAATGGGAGCCATTGATCTGCAAGCCTTCCTTGTCATATCTTTCGGTTTCTGCTTCTCACAGGCACTCTGCTTTCGAGGTAGTGGACAGAGCTTTCTCAAGACTTAAAATTCAAACAACTCTGCTATCCTCGGTTCTGACTTCACAGTCCCATTCAATTTTGCATTCAGAGCCTGATTTTGATGAAGGGAAAGGGTCCCCCAGATCACCACCAATGATGTCTCATTTGGAGACATCTTAGAACTCCTAAAACAAAGAGGTGGTTGGTCCCCCGATAACCCTTTCCAAGAGGAATCAGTATTTTTGGAGCCCTTTGGATCTGGCCTGTCTACCTCCTGGGTGACTCCGCCCACCGATGAGCTCATAGATTTAGTCTCTCAATGGGTATGGAAAGAACCAGACACAACTTAGCCAATTCCTAAGAGACCAGACAGAATTGTGGCACCACCTAAAGATAGACCACACTGGAGTAAAGGAGTACCCTTTGATGCCATGGTTGTAGCGGTGGCCACTAAAAAGGAACTGGCAGAGCAGAGTTCCTCTGTCCACCCCTCTGAGAGCCTAGGGTGCTGGATAGTTTTGGGAAGCATGTGTATGCTTCAGCAACCTTCGCACTTAGGTTACTGAATTATTTGGCACATTTCATAAAACTTCAGAGGGATTTGATCAAACAGCTCTCCAAATCTCTCTCTGGGGACCATATCCTCTGAGGTAGAGAGTACTACTTCCTCTCAGTTGACTACCCTACAGTCTGTTTCAAATTCATCCATGAGGCTTACCTCCCACACTGCTGAAGTACTTCACAGGTGGCGAATTCAGGAATTTCCATTAGGAAACATGCCTGGATGTGTTTATGTGATTTTGGGAAACCCTTCAAGTCTTTCATCAGTGATCTTTTTGACAGATCACTCTCTAGGTGTGAGCAGGAAGGGAAAACCCTGTCTGCTGTGTGCATACATTTTTTGACTCCTCAACTGACATTTTCTAGGAACCAGCAAGGCAGAAGAAAAATGTGGTTTAAGAAATCCCAGGGCCCCTTTCAAGATCCACGTGGAGACAGGGGAGAATTCAAATTTAAGACATCATCCCACAGCAGAGGTGGTCCACATAATCAGGGATCTAGGGGTCCTTCTCTGACCGATCATATCAGCGCTCCTGAAAGGAGGCTTGACTGTTCATCTCTGGAGGCAGTCATGGGGGGATCGTCTATCCCTGCAGCAGAGAGCCTGGCAAGAAATTACAAAAGATTCATGGGTGCAGAGGATAATATCCAGAGGTTATATCATACTATTTTCACATCCATTCTTGTTAATTTCAAAGAAAATCCCTGATGATCTACCCAGTCAGAGGGAAGCAGCAACACTAGAAATAAACAAGCTACTAGAAAAAATTCATCCAATAGGTCCCCCCAGACCAGAGAGAGTCCAGATCTTATTCAAGATTCTTTTTATTGCCAGATAAATGGGACTGGGGACCAGTCTTGGATCTTAGCAAACTAAATCAATCGGTTCAGCATTCAAAGTTTCAGATGGTTACTGTTCAGTCCATTCTGCCATTTCTGCACTAGGACAACTGGATGTGCTTGACAGATCTTCAGGATGCGTGCTATCATGTCAAAATGAACAGATGATCCAGAGAATATCTACATGACTGACTGGGAGCCAGTTATTACCAATTCAGAGTCTGCCCTTTTGTCTCACCACAGCCCCCAGAGTGTTTACCAAGTGCATGGCAGTAGTTGGCAGTTCACCTAAGATTGCAGGGATTCTGACCACTCCAACCAGGCATCAACTAATTCAAGCATGGGACTACCTACTCCAGCTGTGTTCTTATCTGGGAATATCCATTAATTACAACAAATCTCAACTGAACCCAACTAAAACTTGGAATTCATCTCTGCTGTTTCTAATGCAGTCACTCAAATAGCTTCTCTCCCTCTGTCTTGGATTCAAACAATTCAGTCCTAGGTCAAAATGATTATTCAGAATTCTTTGCTTTCAGCCCATCTGATACTCCTTGCATTGGGATCCATGTCAGCAGCAATCACTCTTGTACTGCTGGCCAGTTTTCATATGAGAATCCTCCAATGTTCAGTCTCAACTCAATGTCTATTCTCCAGCTCCGTTATCCAGGCCGATCAAGATAACTCAAGCTTGCAAGAAGTACCTTCTTTGGTGAATCCACTGCAATCAAATACACAAAGGCCATCCATTTGTTCTTCTTCAGCCCAAGGCCACAGTGACCACAGATGCTTCTCAAGTTGGGTGGGGTCATTACTTGGGAAGGACAGTCCAAAGTACATGGTCACCTAAAGAGACCAACTTGCATATCAGTGTCCTGAAAATAAGAGCTGTCCTCCTAGTGTTGCAGGCCTTTGAAGACACTCTCCTAACCAGGATTATTGAGATTCAGACAGACAATATGTCAGTGGTCCGTACATCAAAAAACAAGGGGGAACCAGATCTCACCCTCTTTGTTGAGAAGCTATGAGATTATGGCAATGGGTGATGTCTTCCAATCACTTTCTGATAAAAATGCACATCCAGGGAAAATCCATAGTGATTGCAGACAAGTTAAGCAGGTATATTCTGATGCCTCATGTACGGTCTCTAAATGTCAACGTGGCAGAGAGTATTTTCTGTGGATGGGTTCAACCATGTTGCAGTCTCTTTGCTTCTCCCCTCAATAACAAGTGCAGGAAGTTCTTTACCCTGATCCCCCCCCCAGTGGGGGAGCTCCTGAGAGATTCTCTTTTTATGCTTGGCCCTCTGATCTCCTATATGCTTATCCCCATTACCAAATTTCTTCACAAAACATATCGATTCAAGAGCACAGTCATCCTCATTGCTACTTACGGGTCTATATTACTTCATCAAAGAATCGGATCATCATGAAATTTTGTTATTCGAACCTCCCTTTTGTGTGGGGCTACCCCCTGCTAATTGTGTTTACCAACTCCAACATAGCACTACAGGGGGAAAGGGCAAATTTCCAAATCCCCACCGTAATGCAATCTCAGTCAGAACGGTTCGAAGAATGGCATGTTTGATAAAATGCCAGCTGAAATATTTAATGAACCAGATGTTATGTGATCCTATCTCGCCTACATTCTGAATGATGGGTTCGGAGCCGATCCCTCGGCTCCGACTCGGCACGCTTATGCCAAAGAGCGAAGTCTCTTATTGGCTGAGCTTACTATATCCCAGGATGCACCACCACCAGTCCCCCAGATCTCGTTTGCCGCTTCCCTGCGAAGACGTGGTCTCGAGCTGGCTGGGCTAAGTAGTTTATTAAACTAACTTTTCTGTCAGTTTTTTGCTGTTTTTGCTCAAAAAAGCTGTTTTAACAGCTATCGCTTACTTTGTGTACGATTTGGACTTGAAATTGTTGTGTGTGATTGAGTTCAGTTTGTTTTCGGCCCCCCTCCATTCAGGGCCTTCCCCGGACTGTTAATATTTGAATTACAGGGTCTCTAATAATTGTTCAAGTTGGGTTAGAGTTACCTGTTCTTGTTACAGGAAGAGTTGGATTTATTTATTACTGTAAGCTTATATCAGTAGTTAAAATTTAGTGTACTTTCCTGTCAGAGTGACTAGATTTGTGTATCAACATGTCTCAACCCCATAGGCCTTCGGGCTTTAAGAAATGTTCTAAATGTGCTTTTAAGATGTCTGTTACTGATGACCATCTACTGTGTGTGTATTGTTTAGGGGCAAAGCACTTGCAGGAGTCATGCAGCGTATGTCACGCTTTTTCCTCCAGGGTCCTCCAGGAGAGGAAAAATAAATTGATTCTCAAAGGCTTGATTAAACCCTCTTTCGAAGAAGCCTTGGCTTCCTCTCCGACTCCTGCCAAAAAGAAAAGGGCTTCGGCTCCGACCAGTCCGTCGGACCCGACTGCCAAGAGACCTAGGCAGGCCTCCCCTTCGGCTCCAAAGACTTCGGAGCCGAGGTCGGAACGGTCTGCCTCGATGCCTCCAGTATCGACTCCTCGGGCTTCGGAGCCGATGGCTGGGGCATCGAGAGGCGGGTCTCCTTCGTCGGCTCCACTGCTCTCGGAGCCGACAAGGGTCGCCCGCTCAGACACTTCCTCCTCGGCGCCGAAGTCTACCTCGGCACCGATGGAATCTGGTGTGTGTTTCCTCGGCCGATTCTCATCGAGTCGCCTCGGAGCCGGTCCCCTAGTCCATTGGGGCCGAGGGAGAGGTCTTCTCGAACCCGTTCTGTTTCCTCTCGGTCTTCGAGAATGTCGGATTCTGATATAGACAGGGTGCTCCAAAGACTTTTCCAGTCTCCAGTCTTCCAAAAATTTGTTTCGGTTCCGACCCAGTTGGCCTCGGAGCCGATGACCATGACCCACCCCATTGCCATTCCTCCTCCGACTGCTTCGGCTCCGTCGGAGCAGGTGCTCTTGGAGCCGGTGGAGATCTCAGGGTCGGCTCCGACCCTTACTCCAACCCGGGCCCTCGGGTCCGAGTTTGGTACGCGGACTTCTTCGGCTGGACCCGAGGGTGATGTTTCGGGACCTTTGCTTTCGGTTCCGAGCCTCCCTCTCGGTGCTTCGGCTGCGGGACTTCCGTCTGCCATCATGGCCCCGGAGACCGGATTCTCCCAGGATTCTGGGGGTCCGGCTTTCGGGGCCATGAGGAGTGCCTTGGCCAAATCCTCTTCGGCCATCTCTCGGTTCTACCAGCACCTTCCCTGGGCGTGGATACTGGGTCTTTGGCAGTTCCCCTGTCCGTAGCCAGCGGAGCCCCGAGGCCTGAGGTTACCCCCAGTGGGGGTTCCCCTCTTCCTGAGGGTTCTTCGGAGTCATCTCCAGAGGAACCCCCAAGGAAGAGATCGTGCAAGAGGAAGCACGTGGACTCCCCCGAGTCTATTACATCGGACACGGATATGGATGATGCGGAGGGGTCCCCTAAGTCGTCCTCGGACGATGTCTCCTTTGCAGACATCTTAGAGATCCTCAAACAACGAGGCGGCTGGATGTCCAAACCCCCCTCTGCGGACGAATCAGTGCTCCTCAAGGCCTTTGGGGCTCAGCCCTCCGCCTCCTGGGTGTCTCCGCCTTCGACGAGCTTCTGGATTTAGTTTGTCAAGGGCGTGGGAACACCCGGATACCGTGGAACCAGTCCCTTCTCGCCCAAACAAATTCTTATCTGCACCCCGAGAAGGAGTTCCTTACTAAAGGCGTGGCTGTAGATGCCATGGTGGTGGCATCTGCTACACAACAGGGCGTGGCAGAGGCTTCAACGTCCATCCATCCTCCTAATAAGGAGTCTAGGAGTATGGATAGGTACGGGAAGCGCACCCTGACTTCAGCGGCCTTTACCTTAAGGTCTCTGAATTATTTGGCACATTTTACCAGGCTTCAGAGGGATCTGGTCAAGGAGTTGTCAGACTCCCTCTCGGGTAACCTACCTGAGCAGCTAGCCCAGTCCGTTAGCTCTCAGTTGGCTATCCTTACGTCAATTGCTAACTCGTCCATGAGGCTCATTTCTTATGCGGCCGAAGGGGCGGGTAGAGCGGCAGGCACAGGCGTTGCTCTACGTAGACAAGCCTGGCTCCGCTTGTGTCAGTTTGCGGAGGCCTTCAAGTCTTCCTTCGCCGACGCTCCCTTTGATGGGTCCTCATTGTTTGGACCCAAGGTGAAAGACACCCTTACCCGCTGTGAGCAAGAGGGAAAAACGTTATCTGCCGTAGGGGCCCGTTATTCCACTCCCTTTCGGCCTTACCCCAAGGCCAAAGGAGGGGGGAAAATGTGGTTCCGAAAATCTCGCAAGTTTTTCTCCCAACAGCAGGAAGATTCCCCGTCCAGAGGCAGAGGGCGGGGAAATTTTTCAGGGAGACGCCGTCCCAGAGGCGGCAGAGGGCCCCGCAATTCTGGAGACCGCGAGTCCTTTCGTGGCTCTTCAGCCTCCCATACTACATGAGGTATTGCCCGGCTGTGCTGCTCCGGAGCCAGTCGGGTGTCGTTTTGCCAAGCACCTAGAAGCCTGGGAGTCAATCACTCAGGACAGATGGGTGCTTCGGATAATTGCCGGAGGTTACACCATCCCATTCAAGTCCTCACCCCCTTCGTTCAAGAGAATCCCGGACCCACCACCCAGTCAAAGGGAAATAGCAGCCGCAGAAGCTTCAAAGCTGCTAGAAAAAGGAGTCATCCAACCGGTCCCCACAGACCAAATCGGATCAGGAAATTACTCAAGGTTCTTTTTAGTGCCAAAAAAGACAGGGGACCTGAGACCAATATTGGATCTCAGCAGACTAAACCTATCTGTCACGAAATCCAAATTCCGAATGGTCACGTTGCAATCCATTCTCCCGTTGTTGGAGAAGGATGTTTGGATGTGCTCCATAGACCTCAAGGACGCCTATTATCACATACCGATACATCAGGCGTCCAGAAGGTACCTGCGCTCCGGCCTGGGAACCGGTCATTACCAATTTGGTGCTCTGCCCTTTGGTCTCACCACAGCCCCAGGGTGTTCACCAAGTGTTTGGCAGTAGTGACGGCTCACCTGAGGAGTCTTGGATTCCAAGTGTTTCCCTATCTCGACGACTGGCTCCTGACTGCCACCACCAGGCATCTACTTATGGACAACCTCAAAGCCACCATCTCCTGGGTGTTTCCCTAGGGATTACATTCAATTGGTCAAAGTCTGTCTTGCTGCCCTCTCAGCGCATAAAGTTTATAGGAGCAGAGATAGACTCAAGATTGATGCGTGTCTTTCTTCCTGCCGAAAGGATTCGAACTTTACAGGGCCAAGTTCTAGCTCTGATCTCAAGATCCAAAGCCCCAGCCAGGATGGTCCTACAGGTGCTAGGCTCAATGTCTGCCACGGTGCTGTTAGTTCCTCTAGCAAGGTTACACATGAGGATTCTTCAGTGGCTCTTATCAACTCAATGGTCCTTTCAAGATCTTCCCCTCAATCATCACATCATGATTACGGAAATATGCAAAAGGGACCTTCGCTGGTGGCTTCAGACATCCACCTTGGATCAGGGAAAACCCTTTGTTCTCCCCCCTCCAGTGGCTACCCTGACGACAGATGCCTCCCAGATAGGGTGGGGGGGGGCATTGTCTGGGCAGGCTAGTTCAGGGATCCTGGCTTCCGGACGAAGCTCTTCTCCACATCAACGTGTTGGAGATGAGGGCTGTACTTCTATCCCTACAGGCCTTACACAAGTTCCTTCCTCACGGCATCATCGCCATCCACACAGACAACATGTCGGTGGTTTGGTATCTGAACAAACAAGGAGGGACCAGATCGTATCCCCTTTGCAGAGAGGCCATGAGAGTGTGGGAATGGGCTTTAGCTACCAACCGCTTCTTGGTAGCGACCCACATCCCGGGAAAGTCAAATGTATTGGCGGACAAATTAAGCAGGACAATTCTCTCTCCTCACGAATGGTCTCTAAACCGTGCAGTAGCAGCCCAGGTTTTCAAGAGATGGGGGACGCCGTGCTGCGACCTATTTGCGACTCCACAAAACACCAAGTGCCAAAGGTTCTTCTCCTTGATTCCACATCAGGAAGTACCAGCCATGGATGCTCTAGCACAACCTTGGCCAACAGGGTTGCTTTATGCTTTTCCCCCAATTCCACTCCTTCCCAAAGTTATTCAAAAAGCTTCTCAGCTAGGGTCTTCAATGATTCTGATTGCCCCATACTGGCCTCGTCAGATATGGTTTCCTTACCTGAAAAAAGCATGCAGTGGACGATCCGTGGACCTTAGACATGATCCCGGATTTGCTAATCCATCAGTCGGGACATTGGCATCAGTCCCTTCAATCTCTGAAATTGACAGCTTGGCTCCTCCACTTCCAACCTTGGTTAGAAGTCACACACTAGACCCGGAAGTTGTGCACATTTTATCTTGACCCACAAACCTACCACTAACAAATTGTACCTCAGTAAGTGGAAGAGGTTTGCTATCTGGAGCTCAACTCAAGGGCTTAGACCCTATCACTGCTCCTGTCCCAGAGGTTTTGAAATTCTTAACATCCCTATTTAATCAGGGATCTTCTGTCTCAACTATTAAAGTTCAACTAGCAGCTATCTCTAAATTCCATGAATTCACGGATCCTCCTTTGATGAGCAGCAGATTATGCAAAACATTCATTAAAGGTGCGAGCCTGTTAAGACCACCAGTTTTTCATCCTGCACCTCCGTGGGATCTTGATTTGGTGCTGCGCATTAACATCTCCCCCCTTTGAACCGGCTGCTACGTGCGAGTTAAAATATCTGTCATGGAAAACGGCATTTTTAGTGGCTATTACTTCTGCAAGAAGGGTCTCAGAGCTTCAAGCCCTGTCTATTAAACCACCGTATTTGATTTTCCACAAAGATAGAGTATCACTTAGGCCTAATCCATCCTTTGTCCCAAAGGTCTGCTCTAGTTTCTGTCTTCAACAATCTCTAGAACTACCAGTTTTCTTTCCAAAATTCTCTAATGAAGCAGAATACACTCTCCATAAATTGGATGTTCACAGGCAATTACGCTTCTATTTAGACAGGACTCAGCAACTTCGTAAGTCAGACCAGTTGTTTGTGTCCTTCTCAGATAATAAATTGGGCCAAACCATCACAAAAGCTACAATCTCAAAATGGATCAGAGATTGCATAACTCAGGCCTATTCTTCTTGAATAAGCAACTTGCATCATCTATCAAAGCTCATTCTACCAGAGCTATGGCTACTTCTATAGCTTTTCATTCCAAGCTCGCTATTTCGGAAATTTGTGCTGCGGCTACTTGGTCCAACCCGCACACGTTCATTTCCCACTACAAATTGGATGTGGCATCGAAAGGACGAGCTTCATTTGGTTCCACGGTACTCAGGAGTGTTTTCCAGTGAGCCACCCAGGATTCAGGTGCTAGGACGCTGTCCCATCATTCAGAATGTAGGCGAGATAGGATCACATAACATCTTTTAGTTATGTACTCACCATAACTTCAGATGTTTGGGATCCATCTCGCCTACATTCCTGATACCCACCCTCCTTCCCCTGCCTTGCAGATCAGAAGAGATTGAACGGTTTTGAGCTCTACTGTTTTTATCTTGTTTCATCTGACGATGTTATATAAGCAGGGTATGCATGTGTGCATGTATGCGGACAAACTAGATCTGGGGGACTGGTGGTGGTGCATCCTGGGATATAGTAAGCTCAGCCAATAAGAGACTTCGCTCTTTGGCATAAGCGTGCCGAGTCGGAGCCGAGGGATCGGCTCCGAACCCATCATTCAGAATGTAGGCGAGATGGATCCCAAACATCTGAAGTTATGGTGAGTACATAACTAAAAGTTCTTCAATGAAGTAATAGGGACCCGGTCCTTACTGGCCTTGTCAAATCTGGTTTCCCTTACTTTGGCCTCATCTTCTACATCAGCCATGGATTCTGGATCTAACTCCAGACCTTCTGTCTCACCCGACAGGCATGACTCATCCTGACATTTTAGGCCTCAAGTTGAATGTGTGGTTTCTCCAGTTCCGTTGATTGCTAGACAGCTCAGGCTCTCTTTTCCCAGCCATCATATTCTGTTATCATCCCTTAAAGCTTCCACTAGAAAAATTTACAAAAGTAAATGGAAAATATTTGTTTTTTGGACACACAAAAATAATTTAGGTCCCCTTTCAGCACCGATTTCAAAGGTTCTTGACTTTTTAACTACAGTTTTCAGTGAAAGGTGCTAGCTCCTCAGAATATAATTAGCAGCCATCTTCAGCTTTCATAGAGGATTAAATAACTCTACGTTAGTTTCCTCCAAGCTTTGTAAAGACTTTCTCAGAGGAGTCTATTTACTTAGACCTCCTTTAAAGGATCCTACTCCTCCTTGTGATTTAAATGTTGTTCTTCAGGCCTTGACTCTACTCCCATTTGAACCATCAGTTAAGTCTGATCTAAAATTTTTGACCTGGAAAACCATTTTCCTAGTTGCTATTACTTCTGCCAGAAGAGTGTCTGAACTTCAGGCTCTAGCTTCTAAACCTCCTTATTTAATTTTTCACACAGATAGGGTTTCTTTACAGACCAATCCTTCATTTTTACCAAAGGTGGTGTCAGAATCTAATATTAATCCAGGTTATCAACCTACCAGTCTTCTTTCCAAATTTTTCTAACAAAGGAGAATATATAATACCCAAAGGTAAACCACAAAAAGGTCACCTGCACCAAAGTCACTCTGCCAATAAACAAGATATAAATCCAAAAGGCAGGAGACACCACGCCAAAACTTGTAGAAAAGAGCTTGTTAGCTTGAAAGTGCTTAGCAGTGCACTTTTTATTTCTTTATATTGTTTTAATAAATATTCAGTGTTTCTACAAGTTTTGGTGTGGTGTCTCCTGCCTTTTGTGCCTTTTGAAAGGAGAATATATGTTACACCTTTTGGATGTACAGTTATGCTTCTCCCTTCACAGAACCAAAGATTTGGGAAAATCTGAACAAGTGTCTCCTTTCCTGATTCAAAATTAGGCAAACCATTTCTATAGTGACTTTGGCCAAATGGTTGACTAATTTGTATTACCTTTGTTTATGAAAAAATGGATTTGCCTTTACCAAAACATCCAATGCCTGTTCCACCAGGTCTGTAAGAACTTCCTCAGCCTTCTTACCTAGAACTTCCTTGGATGATATTTGTGCAGCTGCAACTTGCAGTTATCCTTTATTGTTCATTACACATTGGATTTGATCTCTAGAGGAAGCGCAGCCTTTGGCTCAGCTGTGCTCAGGAATATCCTTCCTTAGAGTCCTCCCGAGATTTAGGTACCTGGAGACTCTGTCCCAACAGTAGAGGAATAAATGAAATTGACAGCATCAGATAAAAAGTTATGTACTCACCATAATGTTCCATCTGTGTTGTCCATTTTCATTCTTCTTCAACTTCCCACATACCAACCCCCTCCTCGCTTTGCTCCTGGAAAGATTGAAGGATATTGGTGGAACCTCTGTTCCTTGTTTGAGCCCCAGATTCCGTTCTTTCTTTATTTTCCACTGCTCTGTAAGTCTATGGACAGCAAACTAGATCTGAGGTATGTAAGGTGACTATGGCATTGTGGGTAAAGGGGAGGAGCTTGAGAGTTCAAATATTCTATGATCTGGAAGAAGCGTCCGAGTCAGATCCAAGGATCAGATCCCAACCCAATAGTTGAGGAAGAATGAAAATGGACAACATAGATGGAATGTTATGGTGAGTACATAACTTTTTTTTTCTGTAGCAGGCATGCAGGGTTTGATTCTGTCACCCTCCATTTGCCTAGTGTGTGACTCTGAGCAAATCACTTAACTAGAAGCGCTTCTCAGTCACCCATGAAAAAGGACAATTTTATTCTGTGTGTTTACCCAGTTAAATTAAATAAATAAATAATTACAATATTTTGTCTTTGTATACAGGTTCAATACAAAATGATTGGAGAATTTAACCAAGTGGTGTGGTTTTCTCCATTCTTGTTAGGATGTTTGATAACCCCACCATATCTTGCTGAATAATCAAGAGGGGGGAACATTATTAGATCCTTCATTAACCCATCTATAAAATACTTTACCCACCAACCTTTCACATAAAACCGACCTAACCTTGCCACCTCTTAAGTCTATCACATTTATTTTATATTCTGAGCACTTCTACTAAAAACTAATATACCCTTTTCCACATCACTCCCAGTTATTTAAAACCATGATCTCCCAATCTTTAACCACTACTAATCTCCAAGCTACCACTCCATACACCAAAATAATCTTTATTTTAATCAGTTATGCTACTTCGCTGGAAATGTGTAAATATTGTGCACTTCTACTAAACTATTTTAACTCTCTCCTTTTCTGTAACTCCCAGGTTGTGGCTGAAATGGGTCCACCTTAGATCGGTCCACTTCCCTGGTTACTTGAGTAAATCCTTTAACTTTGACCAAATGTACTTAATGCTGGCAACATGCAGTTATGACACGGTCACAAATTTCTTGCAGAGACCAAAAGCTAAGGCTTATATTAGCTTTATGAAAAGTAATGCAGGAATGCAGTTTAAATTTATAATTGTAAGTTCATCTAGCTTACTTCTCATTTGCTGTGGTCATGGGGCAATCCATTAGCAGTAAAAGAAGTTTGTGTATGGCAATATTAACTTATTTGTACACATGCCTACTTACATCCCATTTTAGTTCCTCATTCAATTGCCGCTTGTATTCTTGCAAGGCAGAGAGCCACCGAATTATACCATTTCAGTTTTTTTGCATATTTATTTCACTCCTTTTATTTCAGAATGAAATGTTTGTGTTGTGTGTAATACTAATTAAGACTTTCTGAACCAGTGCTAGTGCAAAGGAAGATAAAGTCCTTAATATGGCCCAAATGACCTAAGTTCAAATAGTAGCTTTGACATTTGATGGTGCTGGAAAGGGAGGATGGATATGCCCATCTTGGGGGAAGAATGTCAGATGAAGCCAACCTTTGAGTTAAAGAAGTCCCTCAGAGGAAGATCTGAGATGCAAATATGCACCACCTTCACCATGCCATTGATCAGTGGTGGGATTCATACTGAGTGTGTGGGAGTGTGTATGTAAGTGGGGGAAGGGTGAGCCTCTGCAATGATATGGATCATCTATCTCCTTATCTGGGGAGGGCTTAGGCCATAACATATATCAGCTTTGCTAGGATACCAGCAAAGGCACAAAGCAATCTCTTGACCGCCTGAATGCAATGCCCCCCCCCCCAATTATCTCTCACTCTGTCACTGGATGCAGTTCCCGGGTAACTGAACGAATAAGCATGGCTGATTGGGGGAGACATTGATGGTCATCAGGCCAAGTGGCAACAACTACATAGAAAAAAATGGGATTTTGTATATTGTAAATTACTCTTGCTGTTTGCACTGTCCCCTGGTCCTGCCACAGATTGCTGGATGTTCCATGTGTTTGATTGAAATCTAAAAGGAAATATTCCTTTTAACACCTGGGAACTTACCTTTGGAACCTCCAGCCTTAATGGCGTAAGCTGATCTTGATGCTTGGTGGTTTAATGCACTCATCAAAACCCCTATCCCTTTGACCTGGTGTACAAGAATTAGCCACACACTAACTTGAGCTGATGCTGTCTGTGTCATTATTGATCACAAATGGGTCTTGGATCCGAGCCAGCAAAGTGAGCGACAGCTCCTGAGCTTGAGCTCCACCCCTTACTTCCTGTTACCCATAATCCTCAGATCTTGTTTGCTGCGATTAGTGAACGGACATGTTCCTGTTGCTCAGGCTCGCTATACTTTCAGATAAGTGAATTTTTTTTTTCTGTCATCCTTTCCCTCTTCTAGTAAAGGTTTGTAGTAGTAAGTAGTCTTTAGGGTTAATATTAGATTCCTCCCCCCCATTAGTGATCTCGCTGGCCATTAGGGTTTTTCCTGTCCTTTTTCTTCTTCTTCTTCATGCCCCTTTTGGGTGTGAGTGTTTTTGGTGTGTGTGTGACTGTTTAGGGATTTTTTTTTATTATGGCCGAAAAACCTTCTAGTTTTTAAACACTGCTGCTCATGCGGTTGGAAACTAGCTCCTGCTGACACACGTGAGAAGTGTGTCTACTGTCTAGGAGGGCCCAATTTGGAGATTGAGTGTGATATCTGTGCAGGATTCAATCCCAGGGCTCTCCTAGACTGTATGAATAAGCTGCTTCTCAAGGGGCTGGCCGAAGGGGGTTGCTTGGTCTCAGGCTCCCCATCCAAAGCCCCTTCAGATCCCAAAAGGAAGCCCTCTTCCTCTCGAGACTCCCCTTCTAAACTGCCCAGGCACTCGGATTCATGTTTCCCGGATCCAAGTCCAGGCTCGGAGTCATCGGATCCGAAAGCCTCAGCTTCCCTGGCCAGATCAGACTCCTCTGAGGTTTGGATGTCCTCGGATCTGATTGGATCGAAATCCCCCTCGGCTCCAATGACCTCATCAGATCCGTCTGCAGGGAAGCTTTTGCACTCAGATCTGATGGCTGTTTTGGAGCCGATTGTTATTATTGATCCTCCAACCACCTCCAGAATGTTAGATACAAAGAGGTCTAGCAGGTCCTCATCTAGGGACTGCAGGCATTCTACCCACTTGGGCCATTCTTCAGTAGCCTCTCGGTCTACTAGGAGTCTGCTCCCATTGGCTATGGACCAGATGATGAAGAGTTTTCTCAAAGCCCAACTGGAACTGGACCTGCTTCCATCCCCTAGCCACTCGGCAAGGGGCGTTTCTTCCACCTATGATCTCCTCTCCTCCCACCTGACTCTTGGGAGTTTTGGACCCTGGCGTCAGAGCTTTCCCAAGGAGAGGCCATTGGCATCGGGTAGTGCCCCCACTACCACACTGCCTGGGTCTCTGGCTGGATCAGCCCACTTGCCCTTTGGGTTGGATTTCCCTTGGGCCTGAAAAATCTCTGGAGGCCACCAGGTAGGTCCAGTCCAGAGTTTTCGGAACATTCCCTTACATTGAGGGCCTCTGCCCTAGATAGCTCGAGTCAGATATCATCTGGGGACATCAGTACTGTGTTGGGGTCTCCCCTCCCACCCCAGTTGGTCGTGACCGGCGGGGAGAAGGGTGGGGCTTTGTCCAGTCCATCCACCTTCCAGGTGATAGAGAGGACTGTTTCAGGTTGGTCAGCAGCCTAGGCCTCCGCTCTGGACCCAGCCCTGCCTGGTTCCGTTTTGCGCGGCAAGCCTGCATCATTGGTCCGGGGTCAGTCCCCCTGGGATCGCCTTCAGAAGGGCATCACCTCCATAGGGGTACCCTCCTCCGAAGAGGACATGTAAGAGAAGGCACCTAGACTCCCCTTGAGAGTTGCTCACAGAAGACACAGATTTCGAGGAAGGGGATACGTCCCCCAGACTACCATCTGAGGAGGTGTCCTTTGGCAACATACTTGAGATCATGAAAGAGCGGGGCAGTTGGTTTTCCCCCACCCCATCCTCTGAAGTATCTGTGTTCCTGAAGGTGTTCAGGGTGGACCCATCTACCTCCTGGGTGTCTCCCCCTGCAGATGAGTTAGTCCAACTAATTGCCAGCAGGGCCTGGAAGGAGCCAGACACAGTCAAACAGGTCCCAAGAGGACGGATAAAAGTTCCTCATTCCCCCCAAAGACAAACTATTCTGGAGTAAAGGTGTCCCTATGGATGCTATTGTGGTTGCTGCAGCCACCAAGAAAGAGTGTGCGGAACAGAGTTCTACGGTCCATCCCCCTAACAGGGAGTCTAGGGTGATTGACCATTTTGGGAAGCGCGTGTATGTCTCAGCTACGATTGGACTGAGGACTACAAATTACATGGCTGCAAAGGGATTTGGTCTCGGAACTTTTCTCTTCCCTTTCGGAGCTGTTGCCTCTGGAGAGCCTGAATGTGGTTTCTCTGAAGCTTTGCATGCTCAGTTCCCTGGCTAATGTCTTGATGAGACTGATCTTGAATACTGTAGAGGCCATCTCATGAGCAACGGGTACAGACATTGCTATTCAGTGTAATGCCTGCCTTCGCAGGTTTGTGGACAACTTTAAGGCGTCCTTTACCAATGCCCCATTTGACAGAGCTACTCTCTTTGGTCCCTCGGTCAAGGACCCATTGATCTGCAGTGAGCAGGAGAGAAAGACCTTGTCCACCTTTGGGATCAAGTTTTTTAGGTGGTTAGAGAGTTCTAGCCAGTTCAGAGATTTAGGGTAAGGCAATGATGAGTGGAGTTTTTGGATTTAGTGGCAGATTTGGAGATCTTATTATAGCAATTTTCAAGTTTGGAGGTGATGGAAGAAATCAGATTTGTTAGAAGAGGGGCTCCGTATACTAAGGATGGTAGAAGGTGGATAGTTGCCAAGGTATGCCTTGTGGAGTTGGAGAGAAAGAGGTTATTCCAATAGAGCATACCTAATTTTTGGTGGGTTTTCTTTATGTTTTGTTGAATGTGGATATCGAACTTAAGGTGTTCATCTATGGTAATAACAAGAAGTTTTGCAAAAAGGACCACTTCTATAGCTGAGTTGGATTGGCTAAGGACTTTGAAAGCATTTTTGTCATAAGAGAAAGCCCTGGAGGGAGGGAAAAGTAGTATTTTTTTATTTGAGTTGAGAGAGAGGTGGTTTTGGTGCATCCAGTTCTCAGTGGTTGAAAATGCAGTTTGAGTTTTAGTCAGTAGTTCAGGAAGGTTGGAGGCAGCACAGACTAAAGTTGAGTTATCTGCATATTGGATAATTGTTGTGTCAGGGATGGCAGTGTGAAGGTTATTAATGAAGATGTTGAAAAGCATGGGTCCGAGGATGGACCCCTGAGGTATTCCGGTGGGGCTTGGTAAGAAGTAAGAGGTGGAGTTCTTCCATCTGACTGCTTGAGATCTGTCTGATAGGTAACTGGAGAATCAGGATAAAGTATTTGGGGAGAAGTAAAGGTTGGAGAGATGATAGGGTGTTTATGGGAAATGGTGTCAAATGCTTTAGAGAGATCTAGGAGTACTGTGGATACTAGGAGTCCAGAATCTCGGGCTTGATTGACTGTTTCTAGGAAGGAGAGTAGGGCAGTTATGGTGCTATGGCCAGGGCGGATGCCGTGTTGGGTGGGTGTAAGGAGTTGGTTCTGGGTCAAGAAATGCATAAGTTGGTGGTGGACACATTTTTCTAGAATTTTGGAGATTGGAGAGAGTAGGGCAATGGGGCGGAAATTAGAAATATTGGTCCTTTTTGAAGAGGAAGACTGTAGGCTGAATGCCAGAGTTTGGGTACATATGATTCTTTTAAGGATCATTCATTAAGGTGCTGATTAGGAGTGCAATACCATCAGCAGCGCATTTGAGGAAGGTGGAGGGTATGTTGTTAGGGGCATTGGAGCATGGCTTTAGTTTGGATATGAGCCTTTTTATAATATTGGTTGAGATTGGTTTGAGCTCAAATATGAGGGGAAAGTTATTAGGGTTGTTGGGCAGTGAAGAATGAGGGATATGTGGATTGTTGTTTGGGAAATTTTGGTTAGGTTAGCTATGGTTTCTGTAAAGAATGAGTTGAAATGTGAGCTTAGTTCAATGTCAGTTATACTTGGGTCAGGGCAGGGATTATTCCTGGAGCCTGAATGGAGAAGGGAATTAACTGATTTCCAGAATTGTTTAGGGTTTTTATTGTTGTTGGACTGAAGCTTATTGTAGTAGTTTTTTTTTTTTTTTGTCCATGGTGATTAGTTTTTTTTACACGGTTGCGGAGTTGGGTGTACTGGAGCAAGGTAATAGGCATTTTATTCTTCTGGTAAAGCTTCCAGGATTTGTCCCTCTGGTGCATGATTTGTTTTGTTTCTTTGGACAGCCAAAGAGGCAGTATTCTCTTTGATTCTTTTGTTTCTTAGAGGGGATAGGGAGTTAAGAGTGTTTAGGAAGACAGAGTTGAAATGTTCTAAAACTTTGTCAAGGGGAAGAGTATTTAGGATTTGCCAATTCATTTGTTTGAAAATATTTGAGGAAGTTATGGGGTTAAAGTTGCTAAGTTTGCGAGTGGGAATGTAATGGTGCTGATATGGGGTGGAGGTAGTTGAGCGATGAGTGAAAGCAGGAAGATGGTCACTAAAAGTGTCTGGGATAGTGCCAGAGTGATTTATTTTGTTTGGATGGGTGACTAGGATCCAGTCTATGATGGATCCTGGAGGGTGAATTTTGTTAGGACGGGTGATTGAGTGGATTACTTGGGTGAAGTTGTAGAGGTTAGTGGATAGGGAGGGAGAGGGAGTGTTGATTTTATTCCAATCGATATTAACGTTGCCTAGAATGTAAGGTTCATACTTGATTTCAGTTGAGGCCCAGTGAAGAATATCTTCAAGGGTAGAGATGTCACCTGGGGAGATATATAGGGAAATAATGCAGATATTCTTATGTTTATTCATTCGTAGGAGAATGACTGCTAGTTCAGTATTTTTGAATTGTGGAGTTGGAATTTGAAGGGGGATTAAGGAAAGAAGGTTAGAGTAGATTAGAGCAGAGCCGCCACCTTTTTTATTTAATCGGTCATTTCTGAGGATATGGAAACCAGAAGGTAAGATTTTGAAGTCAGCGATATGGTGTTTTAGCCAGGTTTCAGAGATGGCTAAGATGTCAGGTTGGTTGTGGCTAATCCAAGCTTGTACTTGGTGTACTTTATTGTTAAGGCTCTGGGCGTTAATTGTGAAGAACTTAAGAGTGTTGTGGGAGAAGGCAGAAGAAGAAGGGGATGGGGGAAGGGGTTGTTTGTAGTGGGACAAGAAAGGGGTGGGGAGAAGGAGTTGTTTGTAGTGGGACAAGGACCAGGGTTGGGATGAATATCTCCAGCTAAGGCTAGGACATTACAGGAGATAACTTTTAGCCTTTTTGGTTTATATAGTAGGAAGCTGGGTGGAGCTAGCAGTAGTTTAGGAGTAAAAGTTTTAGTTGTGGTGGTGAAGTGTTTGGGATACAATAGGTGCAGTGGGTTAGGTGGAATAAGAGAAGAGGAGATAGAGTGGAAATTAGTGCATGAATGTGGTTGCAGGTGAGTGTATGGGATAGTTTGAGTAGAAGGTAGACATGGGGGTGCTTTGGAAGTGTAAGAACTAGCGTAGTAAAGTGGAATTAGGAGTACAAGAAGGGAACAAGGGGCCCGGAGGGTACAGGGGATTGGGGAGGGCACGTCTAGACCAGGAGTGTATTGAAGGGAGTAGTTTAGAGGAAACAAACTGGCTATTGGAGAGGAGAGGTATTGAAAGAGATAGGGTTATATTTGTTTACAAGGAGGAGACTATGCGTGGAGAAGTATAGGGGATAGTGGAGTGTATTAGTGGGAGGAGTAAGAGGGGGCAGGGTAATAAGGAGAGAACTATGATTAGTTAATTATGCTGAGTGGGAGGAGTATGGGAAGAATAAATGTAGGCATGCTGGCGGTGGGTGGGAATAGGGGTCAGGGTAGGGGAACGAAGTGAGCCCGCAGGGCGAATGGAGCAGGTGGAGACAAATGATGGAAACAGTTCAAGAAGAGCAATCAGTAAAAATGCAGACTACTGATGGTAAGTCAAGGTGTGGGTAAGTATAGAGGTGAGGAAAACAATAGTTGCAATTGTAAGAGGACAGTTGGGTGGTTATAGTAAAAGTAAGAGGAAGAATGAGATTATGCCAAGAGCAAGTGTTGGAAGACAGAAGATGAAAATAGTTATATTATAAACTGTAGGATAGGCTTATAACGTAGGACAAGATACTGGTGCCACCTAGTGGACAGATAGATTGCAGTAGAGGTTCCTTTTAGGAAAAGGCTAGACAGGGATTAGGGAAGGCAATATATTCAGCTAAAGGGGTAAGAATAAAGGTGAGAAATGAATGCTGGTTATTATATAGAGGGTAGGGGGGCATGAGGCTGCTGGCTGTCCTGGCTAAGAAGCATTCTTTAAACCACTTGGAAGTGTTAGACTACTAATGTATGCTTTTATTGCCAGGCTTAGTTAATAACATACTTTCTATCTTCCTTTTCTGAGAGGGTACAGGGATATGAAGGCAGTAGGATGAGACTGCAAGTAGCTTGAATGGGTCCTTGGTCATCAGGTAGGCAGGTATTTATATCCTGGTTCAGGAATAGCACATTGGGGAGCTGGGAAGTTTTTAGGAGAGAGAAAAAATGTAGAGGGAAGAAATTAACAGGCAGCCCTTAGTATATAAGTACAGACAATATATCCTGAGCAGTTAAAGAAAAACATCAGTTCAGTCACTCAGCAAACATAGATACCGTGGGATAACATTGCAAGCTAGATATACCTTTGCCTAAGTTAGTTAGGTGCATGTATTTAAACAGAAGTAGTGCTGGAAAAATCTAGAAGACACAATTACAAGTTCACAATAAGTTCAGACTAATCAGAAAGTACAATAGTATTACTGTGGTTCCATTATGCAGATAGTAATCGGAACATAGTAAGCATATCTCAAAGGACAGCTATGCTTGGTATAACACATACTTGACTAGAATGGCATATGGCATAGTTAGAGTAAACAGTTATTTCCTGTTCTTAGTATAAGTACACAAATGTATGAGAATTGTCCAAGTAAAACAGGTCAAGATGGCTACAACGCTTTAAAAATAAGCACCAATGCTAAACCGCATAGCAAAGAGCACCACTCCTAATCACTTTACTGTCATGTAATTTCCAGTTATTTATACAATTAGATAGGAATGGTACTTGCTTTTGTTGCCCACGCACAGTGCTTTGAATATGAGCCATTCACTGGCTATGTGAGCGGCTAAATGTTTATTCAGTAATTTAAAAACTAAGCTAGGGTTAAATTTGAAGGTTCTCCTAGTAATCCAACACATAATTAGTTTGATCCATGTATGTGTCCCAAATTAGGAATTTGAGGTGGAGAAAGCAACAAATAGGAAATGTTTGCAATTTATTTAAGTGAGGTTTCTTAGTGTGTTTTATTCTGATGAAGTCCTTATACTTTGGATGAAAGCACAATGTATAAAGTGTGGTGTCTTTAACCTCCATATCTCCCTTTGTTTTTTGTTTTACTTCATGGACAAACAACACATACCCCATAGTGACCCCATCAACTAGTCCCAGTGCTGTTTTCTACCATCTCCTTCCTATTTTTGCCCTGAGACCAGCATTGGGATTGTGAAGTCACACCACAGCCAGGCTTAAGTGTTAAATACTGTAAATGTACAGTTCAAGTCATAGCACATCAGTGGATCATTCTGGTGATTAACAAATGGCCTCCAAGGTTGTTTGGTCATAGAAAATGCTATAGTTAGTGCAATGATTCATTCTCTGCATAGAGGCTTTACCAAGGGTTGCTATTTTTTTTAAACACAGAAATTTGACAAAATGGTCCAGTGATATATACTCACATGACAAATATTGCCATATCCTTAGATAACAACTACATTATAGCCAGATGTAAGTCCACAGGAGATAAGAATTTGGTGCTTTGTCTCCTCTGAACATTTTGACCCTGCTGACAGAGACGAGTTTATATCAGTTCCACAAAAAAGTTTTGTCAGAGCTAACATCATTAAACAGCAGTAACTGATGCATATTCTGTTGACTTATAAAATAAAAAATAAATGTTTTTGTATGGGATGAACCCCTGCACCCCTTATTTAGGAGTATGCAGTTCCCTTACTGCACAACAGAGGAGAAAAATAGCTTAACCCCGCTGACTCACTGATCTCACATTCTCTCAAATGTGCACACACTTTTATTCACAGATCTGTGTCTTACACATGCAGACATACACACACATTCTGCTTGCATTCATACACATATTAGGATTTGCTTATCACTTATAACAGACATGCTGAATGAATTACTTTTCAAACACTTCCATCAACAAGTATAACACACACAAAAGCCTTCATAGATCTACTACTCATCCGCGCACAATTTTCCACCCTGCAATCCCACACTCACACAGACATTTACTAAAGTAGAAATTGGAGAAGCAGCCCAATGATTCTCACCTCAACAAAATAACATTCTTTCAGTGGAATGTGTGAAACCAGGGACTTGGTGGTGGAACCAGTCTACTGGTATGATCATTTTCTAGTACTCTTCAGTTTGGATTTCCCCCATTATCAGCACCCCTTTATATGATGGTCAAATGCAGGGATTCAAGACTGTTACTGCTGTAGTTCTCTGTTCCATTCTTGACCATCAGTGTGGGGGTCAGTGCTGGCAATTGATGGGCTTGTCATTACAAGAGCACTGGATTTATTCACTCCAGTGACTTGTACATTGTCATCCTGCATGTAACCATAACCCATGGTTTGACCATAAACTGCAACAGGCAAGGGTCAGTGTTGGAGAGGAAGTGGAGCTGCAAGTTCTTGCTTTAGGATAAGCGTATTCTAGATAAGCATTATGCTCTTTACCAGGCTGGGATCACCAAAACAAAAGATGCTCTTTTTTTAAACAATAAATATCTTTATTAAATTATCACAATCTTACATTTATATAAATGAAAATAAACCATACTGACACGTCAGTTGCAAACATTTTACATTGCAAACCATGCCAACACAACTGTAGCTGCAAACATTATAAATCACTTATAATATATCCAGTCATTGTCAGTCAACCATTACATAGCTCATTCAAGTCCCGCCTTCTTTTAAATCTTGTTCTTCCTGTGCATGTATTGACCCACAACTCCCATTTTTTCCTATGTAATTTTGCTCCTACCCTTTTCTAAAGATCCTAATTCCAGTTTTATCTCTGTTACTATCTTCACTACTTCTAGCAAAGTTGGTTTAGACATTGATTTCCATTTTCTAGTAATTCCTTTACTGACAGCCATCATTATTAGACTCTGCAAGGCCTTACTACAGTGGATATAAAAAGTGTACACCCCCCTATTAAAATGCCAGGTTTTTGTGATATAAACAAATGAGACTACAATAAATCATTCCAAAGCTTTTCCCACCTTTAATGTGACCTATAACCTATACAATTCAATTGAAAAAGAAACAAATCTTTTAGGGGAAAAAATATAAAAAATATGCCTGACTGTTGCAGGTCTACTCTCACAGAATTCATCCACCTCTTTGCTGAATGCCCTCATTTTCTCTTGCCTTCTTCCTGTGTTCCAAATCTTCACCAGATTTTCTTTTGCATTTCTGCACATGTGCCAGAATCACAGAAATCTGTTCATTGACCTTTTCTGCAATTAGAGCTACTTTGGCTTCTGCTCTAATGTCTTCATTTCTTCATCTGTGCCACAGTGTGCATCCTATCACCAGTATCAGGCATTTCATCTTCATTATCTCTAGTTTCAATTGCTCTGCCTTTACTACCCAGGTTTCTGTACAATACAGTAGTAATGGTCACACCACTGTTTTGTATATATAGTTAGAAAGTTTGAGAGGAAACTATTAATCTGATGTTGTTAATCTTCATTCATTCATAACAGATGAGCTTTGGTTCTGTCCTCGGAACTGACAAGGCCAATATAACAAGCTCACGCCAGCCTAAAATTCTCGAGCTAAGGTTACCCATAGTCCCCCTCTACTCATCCTGTCAGATCTTGTTTGCCAAATAACCTTTCAAGACACGTCAGTCCAGCTCTCAAGCTAAGTGTTTAATTTTTTTTCCTCTTAATCTTGGTATTTTACCCTTATAATCTTCTACATCCTCCTTTTTCTTAATCCCCTATACTTCGTGATAGTTTCCTTTCTGTGTGAGTGAATATTTCCTCCCCTTTTTACCTTATTGGTATTTCTTCGTACCATCATTGGTACATGACCCTCCCTCCTCCTTACCATTTGGTAGCTTAAATACTATTGTTGGTATTCTCTTCCCCTTCCCTTTACCCTTTGGATATACTTTATACTTACCTCACTGAATATATATATATATATATATATATATATATATATATATAAAAATCCTCCTCTTTTATGCGCATGTGTGGATACTTAGTCGTGAAGGGACTTTCTTTCTAATAACTGTTAGATTACTGTTTAATTGTTGTTAACTGGATTTTTTTCACAATGGCTGACAAGAAGGGCACTACTGGGTTTAAACAGTGTAATAAATGTGGCAGGAAGATGCCAAACTGTAATGGGAAGCTCTCCTCTGTCTATTGCCTAGGAGTATCTCATTTGAAGGTTCAACCTCTATGCAAGCTCTGTAAGGGCTTTAGTTCCTGCACCTTAACTGAGCACAAGAATAAATTAATCCTAAAGGGTCTCTTGAAAACCCCTTTCTCGGAGGCTTTATCTGAGGTAGAGGTCTAAACCCTCCTAAAAAAGAGACAATGAAGAGAAGCCAGTTAGTACCAGCATCTCCTCGGTCCCACAAACTAAACACTACTAAGGGCCAGGTTCACACGGAACCGAAAATGAAACTTGCCAAAATTACTTCGACACCTACCTCAGCACCGGAGCCCAAAACTCCATCCACTGTGCTGTCCTTGGTTATGGAAGTGACAGCTGCTACTATTACCATGGCATTGACCACTTCTACGGTACCACAGACCCTCTCAGCACCAACAATAGTATCTCCCTTAAAACTGGTCACTTCCTCCCCATCACAACTTTCTGGTCTTCCGACCACAGTGCCGAAGGTTGAGACACTGGCCAGGACCCAATATTCTCCAACAATTGATCCCTTTGTTAGACAACAGCTAAGTCCATTCCTTGACTGGCCTGAATCTCCATCGGGGATGTCAACCTGTTCCACCAGGAGCCTTTCAGAGCTCGATGTAGTGAGACTTGTGGACCAGCTCCTAGCAGCCAGAGCCATCCCAACTCCATCTAGGACCTCCCTCCCACCCAGAGCCGATTTTTTTCTCCACAGACTCCAACCTATGTTCCTCCTTCAACCTCTCCTTGGAGCCCTCGATGATGACTTCTATCCCGGTGCCAGCTTCTTCGGTTCCACTGGTAGATCTTACCATGGTTCTGGAACCTACCCTGTAGACCACAGCTCAGTCAGAGCCGATCCACCCTCAGGACCATGACTAGTCTGCACCATGACCCCTAGTAGGGCACCCATTTTTTTCTATGGTTTGGGTTGCTTTGACAGCTCCAAGTCCTCTCACAGTTCCTTTCCTGGAGGCGGGCTTATCAGAGCAAGGCATGACCCCGGTTCCGAGGTTGTCTTTCTCGGTTCCAGGCTCCTATCCCTCTTCAGACAGGCCTACCTTGCAGGTTATGGAGAGGGCACTCACCTCAGCAAGCCCACAGGTGGCCCCTTCAGTGCCAGAACCTCGCATATACATGTCCTGTGGTTCTCAGCTGGCACAGTCCACTACACTGGGACATTGGGCACAGGAGCAGCAAGAGACCCTACTGCAGGGCACCCTCATTTGGAGTCCTCTTCAGATAACCACACTGAAGAGCCACCCCATAAGAGATTGTGCAAGAGGAAGCACATTGATTCCTAACTTACAATGAGTTGGAAGGGTCCCCACAGTCACCCCTGAGGATGTCTCCTTTGGAGACATGCTAGAGTTCCTGAGACAGAAGGGTAACTGGAAGTCCACCAACCCTTCCTCTGAGGAATCTGTGTTCTTGCAGGCTTTCCATGCTCGACCCTCTACTTCCTGGGTGACCCACCTGCAGATAAGTTGGTTAAGCTCATCATGCAGTGTGCCTGGAAGACCCTTGACACCATTGAGCCAATCCCTTGGAGACCAGACAAAATTCTCTAACTTCCAGAGGATCACCCCCATTGGTCCAAAGGCTTGGCAGTAGATGCTATGGTGGTGGCAGCAGCCACAAGGAAAGAACTCACAGAGGAGAGTCCTGGTGGCCATCCTCCAAACAGGGAGTCTCAGATGAAGGACAGACTAGGGAAGTGGGTTTACACTTCAACGACCTTCACCATATTGTCGAACTATTTGGCACACTTTACCCGCCTCCATAGAGACCTGATTACCAAACTCTCAGGAACTTTAGCAGGATCAGTGTCTGATGAGGTACATACCAAAGTAGCCTCTCAGCTTGCAACCCTGGAATCCATATCTAACTTGTCCATGCAGTTGATTGCACATACTACTGAAGGGGCTGCCAGAGCAGCGGGTGCAGGCGTTGTCATGAGACATCATGCCTGGTTGTGCTTGTGAGACTTTGCAGACCCTTTCAAGTCTTCCTTCATCAATGCTCCCATTGATGCTTCATTTCTCTTTGGTCCAAAAGTTAAAGACACGCTAGCCAGGTGAGAAAAAGATGGCAAGACCTTATCTGCTGTGGATGTGCATTTTTCCACTCCCCAATAATCCTACTCTAGGAATCAGAGGAGTGGAAAGATGTGGTTCAGGAAATCCTAAGGGCCTTTCCGTGACACATGTGGTGAGATTTCCCCTCAGGGCAGAGGGAGGGAACTCATCAGGATGATGCCCTCTCCGAGGCAGAGGAGGTCTGCATATCCAGGGCTCCAGAGATTCCTTTCCTGGGCAGCCCTACCAGTACTCCTGAAGAGCAGCCTGATTGCTTGCCTCTGGAAGCAGTTGGGGGATGATGCCCTCTGCACCACTTAGCCTTTCATTCCATAACAAGAGATTCTTGGGTGCAGACGATAATTACTAGGGGTTATCACAATTCCCTTTGATCTTTACCCAAGGTCGCAAAGGCAAATCCCCAATGTTCCACCTAGTCAAAAGGACACAGCAGCACAAGAAATTCAAAAGCTGCTCCAAAAAAAGTCTCATCAAGACAGTCCCACCAGACCAGATAGAATCCGTATTTTACTCAAGGTTCTTTTTAGTACCAAAAGAGAAAGGGGACTGGAGGCCAGTTTTGGACCTCAGCATACTCAACAAGTTCGTCAGACAGACCAAATTCTGGATGGTCATGGTTGTGTATCCTTCCGTTTCTGGAAAAAGATAACTGGATGTGCTCAATAGATCTTCAGGATGCATATTACCATATAAAAATGGAAAACCCTCCAGAAGATATTTCCATTTCCAGCTGGGAGCCAGTCACTACCAATACTACCAATTTCAAGTGCTGGCCTTTGGTCTCTCCACAGCCTACAGTGTGTTCACCAAATGTATGGCAGTAGTAACAGCTGACTTGAGACTGCAAGGATTCTGGATGTTTCCATATCTAGACGATTGGCTTCTTACCGCCCCCACAAAGCATCTACTGCTCCTTGCCTTGCACTACACTCTACAGTTGGTACATCTCTTAGGGATCTCAGTAAATGAAGAGAAGTCAAAACTAGCACCTACTCAAACCCTAGAATTCATAGGAGCAACATTCAACACAAGGTCTTGCGTGGTTGCTCTTCCTCCTCACAGGCTTCAGAAATTAAGTTCTCAACTTCGAGTGATACTCTCTCAGGACAAAGTCCCAGCTCATCCAGTCCTTCAACTACTGGGTTCAATGGCAGCCACAATTATTATGGATCCCCTAGCAAGACTCCATATGAGATTACTACAATGGCTCCTAGCATCACAGTGGCCTCTATTGACAAATCCCATGTCCTACCCAATCCACATAATAAACCACTGCAAGCAAGATCTGAATTGGTGGATGAAGCCAGAAATGGAATTATGGACTTGTCCCTTCTGAGACCAAGGCCATAGTGACCACGACTGCATCCCTGATGGGGGGGGGGCTTTTTCAGGGAAAGACAGTCCAAGGCACATGGTCCCCCTTCGAGGCCAATTTGCATATCAATGTCCTAGAACTGAGGGTGGAGCGTCTGGAGTTGCAAGCATTCCAATCTGCCCTCCCGTGGGACAACTGCTATCCAGTTGGACAACATGTTGGTCATCTGGCACATCAACAAACAAGGGAGAACCAGATCCTACCCGTTGTGTCAGGAAGCCATGAGAGTGTGGCAATGGGCGATAGCCTCCAACCACTTTCTGTTTGTAACACATATTCACAGGAATTCCAATGTGATTGTGGACAAGCTGAGCAGATGCATTCTCCTGCCTCATGAGTGGTCCCTCAATCCCGAAGTAGCGACAGAAATTTTCTGTCGCTGGGGTCAGCCTTGTTGCAATTTATTTGCATCTCCCACCAACCACAAATGCAGCAGCTACTTTGCCCTAATCCTCCATCAGGGGGGTCCCCGAGGGATGCTCTAGTACACACTTGGCCCCAGGACTGCTTTATGTCTTCCCTCCCTTCCCCGATTCCACTTTTTCTGAAGAAAGCACTTCAGTTGAGAAGCAAAGTAATCCTCATTACACCCTATTGGCCCCGACAAGTCTGGTTCCCCTTCCTTTAACCTCACCTGGTTCACCGACCATGGACTCTGGATCCAACTCTGGGATTACTATCTCACCCTCAGGGGTTGATTCACCTAAATCTGTCAAGCTTCAAGCTATTCCGGTAATTGCCAGGCAAAAATAACCTATCTTCCCTAGTTCGAAAAATACTTCTGGCTTCCCATAAACTGGCCACCAGGAAAATATATTACAGCAAATGGAGCAGATTTGTTTTTTGGTCTTGAGAAAAAGGACTGGACCCCTTTTCAGCTCTGATTGATTCAGTGTTGGAGTATTTATCAACCTCCTTACTCCATTCAGGAGCATCAGTCTCTAAGATCCAGGTCCACTTAGCAGCTATCTCAAACTTCCACAACGGTTTCCAAGATTCCTCTTTAATATCTCACCATCTCTGCAAAACTTTCTTGAAAGGAGTCACACATAAAACCACCCTTCAAAGAGCCCATTGAAACATCGAGTTTGACGCTGGTCCTACAAACTTTGACTCATCATCCCTTTGAGCATGTTGTCACTTGCAATATAAAATTCATATCTTGGAAGACTTTATTCTTGATGGCCATTACCTCAGTGAGAAGAATTTCAGAATTACAGGCTTTGTGCGCAAAAAGTCTTTACATAGTTTTCCACAGAGAGAGAGAGAGTATCTCTTTGGACTAACCCTTCCTTTCTACCCAAGGTCATCACAGACTTGCATATTAATCAGTCCATTGACCTGCCAGTTTTCTTCCCAAACTTTTCTAATAAAGGAGAATATTTTTTGCATTTATTGGATGCACATGGACAATTATGTTTCTACTTAAGACTAAATCTTTCGGAAAATCTGACCAATTGTTCCTGTCTTTTTCAGGACCCAAGTTGGGAAAATCAGTTTCCAAAGTCACTTTGGCAAAATGGCTGAGAGACTGCATCTCTTTTGTCTATCAACAAAATCAAATGCATTTAACAACTAAAATCAAGGTGCATTCAACCAGATCAGTTCCTACTTCTGTGGCTTTTCATTCCAGAGTTTCTATGGATGACATTTGCGCAGCAGCCACTTGGGCTACCCCTCATACCTTTACACTTATTACAAATTGGATTTGGTTTCCAGGGGGAGAGCATCCTCTGGCTCAATGGTGTTCAGGAATATCCTTTCATAGGGCCTCCCAGGACCTAAAGTAGCTAGGGACTCTGTCCCATCACTCATGAATGAATGAAGATTAACAATATTAGATGAAAAAGTTCCATCTGTGTTGTTGAACTTAATTTATTCATGACATCCAACCCTCCTACCCCCTCCAAAAGACTCCTGGAGGTTCAGATTTGGTCCTGGTTACATGATAGGGCACTTGCTCAGACAAAGCCTCTGCTTTCTTTTACTTACGGGCAAGCTCAATCTGAAGGGATAAGGAGACGGGTGTTATGGGTAACCTTAGCTGAGAGTTTTTTGAGTGGCACAAACTTGTTATATCAGCTGAGTTGGGTCCGAGGACGGAACTGAAACCCACCCATCATGAATGAATGAAGATCAACAACACAGATGGAACATTATGGTAAGAACATAACTTCTTTTTCTGTTTTACTTGGATTGCTTGTCTGTGTACATAATAAAAGATTTTTGACTGGAAACAGACTGTCTACCCTGCTTGGATTACTTTTGAATACTTAGTAATTCTGTATAATATTGTACATTTTATATATGTATATTTATATATATATATATATTTTTTCTGATTTAGGGTGAGTTTACGTTCGCTACTTCTACTACCATTATCTGATCTGATTAATATTCTCTCCACAACTTTCAAGCAGTGTGACAGAGGTTTGATACCTCTATTCTGCCCATAGTTGCTAGTCTCCTTTGTTTTTGAACACTGCTACTAGTATGCTTATTCTCCAGTCATATGTGATATGCCTTTTTCTCCATACTGATTTGACTGCCCTCAGCAGACATTTCTCCCCTGTCTCACCCAACATTTTTGTCATACCTGCTGTGATCTCATCTGAGCCTGTTGCTTTCCCTGACTTCATTTTCCTTAGTGCTGTTCTTACTTCTATTATGGTGAGCTCCTTCTCTTTATTCATTGTAGGCTTTATCTGGGGCAGTATAGCTTCTGTGGGGTTGTCTTCATTCAGAAGCTGCTGGAAATACTCCTTCCATCTGCCTTTGATGTCCTGTGGACTGGTGAGCAGATAGCTGTTGGCATCCCTTATGATGGGTCTTCTTTAACTTTCTGTCTTTGCTTTGCAAGTTAATATAGTTTTTTTTGTGCCATCTGCTGAGTCACTTTACAGAAACTGGTAGGGTGCCTCTGATGCCTTGTTCTTTGCTACTGCAACTCCTCTCTCAGCCAACCAGTATTCCTTTTTAGCTTGGAGCATCTTTTCTATCTCCCACTTTTCCTGTACTTCTTTGTGTTTTATTTCCTGGACTTCTGCATGCCACCACCAGCTTTCCTTATGTACCTAACTTTAATTTCTGGCTTGGCTATCTGTTCTGTATTCCTCACACATGCTGTTTTGAGGTGCTGCCATTCTTCTTCAGCTCCACCTATTTCCTCTTCTTCTTGAATTGCTAGAAGCTTGAGTAATTCCTTGAATTGTTCTGCTTTCTCTCCACTCAGCTTCCAGGTCTTCAGGCTAGTCTTTGTTGAGCCTTCTCTGACCATTGTCTGCAGCTGATTTTGGCAACCAGTGGTTTATAATGTAGGCCAACTGTTTCACTGGGGATGACTTTGAAATTGCTGATTCTGCCCCACTGCCCTTTCCTTACTAGGAGGAAGTCTACCAGAGTTGCATGTTGGCCACTCTTGTATGTGATCTTGTGATGGTCTGTCTTGCTGAAACCATCAAGCCATTTGCCAGATAGAAGTCTAGAATGGCCTCTCCTTTATTCCTGTTGCCTGACTCAGACCCAGGCAGTCTTGATATCCTGTTCTGTCTTGATATGTGCATTCAGGTTCTCCATTATCAACACCTTCATGTTATCCTGCTTTATCGAGTAGGTCCTGCAACTGCTGTCTGAATGCATTCTTTTCCTCACTATCAAAACCCTGTCACAGGGCATAGGCTGAGATTATGAATACTGCCCTATTATTATGCTGAAGTCTAACCTCTGTGAGTCTGCCACAAATTCTCAATGTCTTCTGAAAACTCTACCTCACCAAAATTCTCATACCATTTCTAACTCATTGTCCACCTAAGTAGTAGACTCTGGATCCCAACCCAGTGAACTTTGCTGCACTGCCCTTCCATCTTAGCTACTGGATACATAGGATGTCTAGCCTTCTCCTTATCACAATGTCATCCACTTCCAATATCCATCCTGTTAGTAAACCAACACTGAATGTTGCAATTCTTAGTTTATTTTTAGCAGGATGATTGGTTTTACAGCCAGCTTTCACTCAAATGAACTACCCCAGGTAACACTAGCCAGGCAACTGGACACCGGCCAGCCAGTAACTTATCAACACAGGGCTGCTGGGCTTTATGGCAAGCACATACTAGGCAACAGGGCCACATACACCCCTATCGGTAGCATGGGTCCCTGGCATAGGTCAGAGTAGTCTGCGCCCTCAAACCACTTATCACCAGCAAATACCCGTGGCCATTTGGTGACATTAGTCAACACAACTGAATCATCTAAAGCCACACTACACCATCAAGTGACTAGCCCTGCCACAGTGCTCAATATGTCATCCATGCTCTCCTATCTTGACAATGCTATGTACCACAGTAGATGCCCAAAGCAGTTTGTCTATGCAACTCTTCCCCTTATAGGGCACCATTTAGAGTTTGTGCTGCTTCCCATAACTCCATTCTTGGGTGAGTTTAATATGGAAACAGCCATCATGTTTTTGGGAGGAACCTCACAAGGAGAACATACAAACTCCAAACAAACATTGGTCAGAGTCCCCAGCTACAGTAACCTTGGGTGGCCCTCATGAAAGGATGTTCTGGTACACCACAAACCAAAGGCAGCTCTATTTCTGGAAATAATGTCCAATTGTAATGTGCAATAAAGGTAGGAGTATTAGACCAAGTGGCAGCTGCACAAATATCATCAATAGAGGCTCTAGCCCAAAAAGCTGCTGATGTAAGCATTCCTATTGTTGAATGTGCTTTTAGTTACTTCAGTAAGGTGATACCTTTCAAGGAATAAATGTAGGAAATGCAATCTGTTATCCATTTAGCCAATGTAGTTTTAGAAACTGGTCTTCCTAATCTTTTACTAGTAAAAGAGACAGTTGCTCAGTCTTTCTGAATTCCTTTGTCCTCCCCAGGTAAAAACGACGTTGCTTATATATATATATATCAAAAATATGAAGGGTATCCACCTTTGTTTTCAAAACTGGGGAAGAAAACTGGCAAATTGATGACCTGGTTGATATTGTTTTCAGAGGCTATTTGTGGTAGGAAAGAAAGAAAGATTTGTGCATAAAGTAACCCTATCCTTGTGAAATATCGACTATAGCAGTTTGAAAGACAATACTTGGAATTCAGATACTTATCTTGCAGAGTTATGGTAACCAGAAAAATAGTTTTCCAAGAAAGAAACTTGAGATCCACTTTAGCTGATGGTACAAAGGCAGAGAATACTAAGGTTTCAAAACCACAGTGAAGTCCCAAGGTGGAGTAGGGTCCTTTATTGGAGGTCTAAGTAAGAAGGTACCCTTAAGAAGGGCCTTACATATTTTGGAAGATGCTGAAGGAGAAGTATTATCCCTGATATGATAGTTTGAGATGGCTGCCAACTGAACCTTGATCATGGAAAAACTTGCTCCGTTCTGGAAAATCAAGGCAAAGAAGTCTGGAAAAGCTGGAAGTGGATCTGTAAAGGGATCTAATTCTCTCTCTGATGAGCCCAAAGGGAAAACCTTTTCCATTTACTTTTGTAAATTATCCTCACTGAAGGTTTATGAGAAGAGACTAGGATTTTTCGACTGGGGAGGAAAGCCTGGAATGTCTAGCCATTATCAGAATTGGAGACACCATGCAGTCAACTTGAGGCCTGTAATACCCTGGTGAACTTGCCCTGACAGGTGAGATAGGAGGTCTAGACTGGGATCCAACCTCCAAGGAGGATGTAGTAAATGAGATCAGAGGAAGGGGAACCACACTTGTCGAGCCCAGAAGGGGCCAATAAGGATTACTGAGCTCTTCAACCGAAGTGCTTTCCGAAGAAACAAGGGAGGATAAGCATAAATGAGAACGGAGGGTCAAGCATGGACTACAGCATCTCTCTCAGGTGGGATAAAGGCAAAGAACCTGCTGCATTTGTTGTTTAGGGGAGCTGCAAATAGATGTCACAACAAGGCTGGCCCCATTTGCGGAAGATCAATTTCACCACTGATTGGTTGAGAGACCACTCATGAGGTGTGAGGAAGGTCCTGCTGAGTTTGTCTGCTAGAATGTTGGATTTCCCCAGTATGTGCATTGCTACAGGAAAGCGGCTGGATGAAATTGCCCATTGATATACCCTCATTGCTTCTTGGCACAGGGGATAGCATTTGGTTCCCCTGTGTTTGTTGATGTACCCAATTACTGACATGTTGTTCATTTGTACTGCAATAGTCCCTAGAGGGAGAAAGTTCTGGAAGGTCTGCAATGCTAGAAGCACCGCTCTCATCTCTAGGACATTAATATGCAAATTGATTTCTTGTAGGGACCACATGCCTCGTACAGTCTGTACCAAGTAATGCCCTCCCACCCCAACTGGGAGGTGTCCATGGTCAACATTGGCACTGGGGGTGGAATGATAAATGGATGACCTTGATCGATCCCCTTGGAGTAGATCCACCAAAGGAAAGACTTTCTGCAAACTTGAGACAATTTTATCAGATGATTCAAGGGATCATGATGAAAAGACCATTGCATCGCCAGGGTCCATTGTAGAATTCTCATGTGTAAGTCAGCAATGGGAATTAGAGTTATAGTAGCAGCTATCAACCCCAGAGCTTTAAGGATCAGTTTTGCAGGGGAAGTAGGAATAGAAAGAATCTGTTTGTGTGTTTTCAATGTAAGAATTCTGTTTTGAGGCAGAAGAGTTAGACAACTGACTGTGTCTAAGCGAGCCCCTATAAAATCTACAACTTGAACTAGCTGAAGATGAGATTTGTGCATGTTGATGGTGATTCCCAGTGAGACTGAAAGTTGAAGCAAATAATCTCTGGCTTTTACTAGTAGATGCTTGGTTGGTGCAGTAAGGAGACAGTCATCTAAATAGGGAAACACTCTGAATCCAAGCAGTCTCAGTTGAGCTGCTACAACTGCCATGCATTTGGTGAACATCCTGGGGGCTGTGATGAGACCAAAGGACAGGGCTCTGAACTAGTAAGGACTGGCTCCCAGCTGGAAGCGTTGATACCTTCAAGAGTGCTGGTTCATTTTTGTATGATAGTACGTGTCTTGAAGATTGATTGAGCACATCCAGTCATCCTTCTGAAGAAGGGATAGAATGGACTTAAGCGTGACCATCCAGAATTTAAGATTTTTTTACAAACTGGTTCAAAAATCTTAGATACAAAATAGGTCTCCGGTCCCCTGTCTTTTTTGGCACTAAAAAGAACCTTGAGTAAATTCTGGATCCTGTTTGATCTGGCAGGATCTCCTGGATAACTCTTTTGCCTAGCAACTTCATAATCTCTTGAGCTACTAGCTCCCTCTGACTGGGTAGAACATTGGAGAAAATTTCTTTGGATTTACTGGAATTTGTAAACAGGGAACTAAATATCCTCTGGATATGAGCCTTTGCACCCAAATGTCATTTATGATGGCTAGCCAGGCATCCTGGTGCAAGGATGTGTCCCCCCCGACTGCCTCCAGAATTGGACAGTTGGGCAGCCTTTCAGGAATGCTGGCAGGATCTGTCCAAGAAAGAATCAAGAGATCCTTGATTTTGCTGATCCCTCCTCTGCCATGTGAGCGGCATCTAACACTGTAGTTATTTCCCCCTTTGCTTCTGGGGGAAAATTCCCATCACAACTCCTGGAAAAGACCTTGAGACTTCTTGTACCACATTTTCTTACCACCACATTGGTTCCTGGAAAAGGGTCTCTGCAGGTTAAAAAAGTGAACTCCAACAGAAGACAAGGTATTTCTGTCCTGTGGAAGAGAGTCTCTTTCACTGTTGGCCCAAACAAGGATGATACAACAAAAGTAGCATTGATGAATGACACCTTGAAGGGTTCGGCAAAATTGTACAATTAAATCCAGGCATGTCTCCTTATGGATATGCCTGAACCGGCCACCCTCAAAGTACCTTCAGTGGCATGAGAGATCAACCTCATGGACATGTTTGTAATCGATTGTAGGGTGGCCACTTATGAGGAAAAAGACTTCTGTTCCTCTCCAGACATGGATCCTGGGGCAAAATTAGAGAGTTACTTTATCAAGTCCCTTTGTAATTTGGTGAAATGTGCCATGTAGTTCAGCGATCGCAGGACAAATGTCACTGACACATACACTCACTTCCCAAACCTGCCCAAAGTCCTATGTTAGGGGGATGGACAGTAGAGCTTTGTTCAGCAAGCTCTGTTTTGGTGGCTGCCACAACAACCATGGCATCTACAGGAATCCCCTTTGTCCAGTACTATCAGCAGGGTCATTTAACATTTTGTTGGGGCATTTTGGAATAGGCTCCATAGAGTTCAGTTCCTTCCATGCCCTACAGGAGACAAGATATAAGCTCATCCATAGATGGGGTAACCCAAGATGTAGATAGGCCAGACCCCAAAGGCTTCCAAGAACCCCAATTCCTCCTGGGAAGGGGTTTGGGAAGATCAACTTTTTGACGAAGGATCTCTAAGATGTCTCCAAATGAGACATCTTCAGGTGGAGATCTACAGGACCCTTCCCCCTTATCAAAGTCTGTGTCTTCTGTGAGGGATTCCTGTGTGGAATCCAAGTACCTCCTCTTGCACATCCTCTTCCAAGGGACCTAATAAGTAAGATGTTCCAGGGAGTTCCCTGGTTGGAACTGCTTGGAAGCTGTTCTGGACTGGCTGTCCCTGAGGTGTAGGATGTGAAGGCTCAGGCACATGATCCAGAGAAGGAGTAGGGTATGGATCTGAAGAAGGGAGAGTCGACACTACTCTGGGTTAAGAGAAAACCCTCTCCACCACCTCAAAGGCTAAAGGGCCCGGAGAGACGAGGACAATCCCACTAGAACTGAGGCTCCTGGAGCAGACATCACCTAAGCCCCCTAACTCCCCACTCTGAGGGAGGCGTCAGAGCCGAGTTATCAAGTGCTGAAGCTCCGAGAGGAAGCGACAGCTCTGAAAACTTCAGAGTCTAAGTCAGTCCCTCTGATGTGACACCAGTGCTTCAGCTCCAAGAGCTGTTGTGTTCTAACAGTGTTGGAACCAATAAGGTCAGGGAAGTAGCCGAAGATGAGGTTGAAATAACCTTAGGATCTGACGGCTCGACTCCCAGGGCTCTCAGATCCAAGGACTAGGAAACATGTGGTTGGATCAGAAAAGGAGCAATTATGGGTTTAAAGGATGGGCGGTGGCTGATGGATCCAGTGGGAGACAGAGTTGGCAAAACCTCCATCTGGATCTGTGTTCTGAGGAATTTTCTCATCATCCTATCCACGTCTGCTTCAGAAAGACTACGAGAATACCTAAAGGAAGAGAAGGTGGCCTAGAGAATTTCTTAGATGTTCCTGCAAAAAATGGGGACCTCAGTCTTGGAGACACTGTCTCTGGAAAGAACCTGGGATCACGGGGCCTAGGAGATGTAACAGTGGGCTGTGCCAAATATGAAGGTTTCGGATACAAGATTTTAAGAATCTTTTCGTGAGGTTCTACAGTAGGCAAAGGCAGTGGAAACTGGGCAGGAGAGCACTTACAGTGCTCCCTGGGCTCCTTCGATTTTTGGGTGGGGATGTGAGCCCCTGAAGAAGAAGAAGCTGAAATGGGAAGAAGGCCTTTCAGAATTAGCTTGTTCCTGCTATCGCAAATTACTCTCATATTGAAGTCCACACATGTGGAACAAGAGGTGTACTGGGCCCAAACAATAAACACACTGACTGTGGGCATCAGAATTGGGGATTTTATGACCACAGGAAGTGCATTTCTTAAATCCAGTAGGCTTATCAGCCATACTATAAAAAAAAAACAAAGTCGACAAAAGGAAAAAGAAAGGCATTTTTTTAATAAAAAAACAGAAGGTAGTGTTGGACAGAAGAAGAAAGTACCAACAATGGTATTATGAAATATACCTAAATGTACAAAAGGAAAAAGAAAAACAAGAAATAGACTACCAACAATGATAGTATAAAAAGTTTACTGAAAATTCGGTAGAGAGGTTATAGAATGTAAGGGGGTAAATTATCTACTAAACAGACAAAAGGCTGTCAAAAAGGTAAAAGAGAAAAAGGAAACTCCAGACTTTAAAATCTACTCACAAACAATGGATTCAAAGTAGTAAAGACAGCTAAACTACTAGGTATAACCATTGACAAAAAAATGGGAAATCTTTATAGACATAAACTTTAGACAAGCCAACCAGAATAAAACTTGCAAACACTTTTCTCATCCCTTCTCTACTTTATGGATGTCCCATCTTCACAAATCTCTCTGAAACAAACTACAGTCATGTTATTATAAAACAGCAAATTTTGCCTCAGGAATGCCAAATGGCACACACTACTGCCATGCTATCATGGAACTGAAATGGCTTGAATTCCCCCACTACCTTGATTATACCCAACTTACTTTTGCAAACAAACTGATATATAAATTCAAAACTTGCCCTGCTCTTCATCCCATCCTACAATCTTACATCCCAACCTGCAATGTTTGGTCCAATAACAAAAACTATTAAGTATAACAAAACCCAACAAAGAGCTGGACAAAGTCTCTATTCCTACACCATTACCTGATTATGGAATGCACTTCCCCCCACACTCTCTCAGCTAGAATCACTAAAACCTTTCTCTCCCCAAAACTACTTCTACACTTCCCCCATCTTACTCCTCTAACAGTCACCAACCTCAGTCACAAAAATCTCCATCCAAATACTTAACTATTTACTCATTCAATATTCAGAGTCTAGCAAATAAAGTCACTGAGCTGCACTCATGGATAGCTCTCAATACCCCTCACATCCTCTCCCTATCTGAAACTTGGCTCAAGCCACAAATCTCAAATAGTGAAATACTCCCACCAGGTTATAATATCTTCTGATCTGATAGACCTGTAAAAAAAAGGTGGTGGCATGGTCATCCTCTACTCAAACATTCTTAACCTCTCACCATACCCTTCCTCAGTTCCGGACTTCCTCCCAGCTGAAATCATCATCCTTAACAGCCATCTGAATCCCCACAAAAAAATCTTGCAATTGCCTCTATCTACCTTCCTCCTGATAACAATCTGCCCATTCTTGAAAACATCCTATCCTGGTTCTCCCACAACATACCATATGATACACTTATCCTTGGTGATGTCAACATTAATTGGTCTAAATTCACAATGGACTCCCCCCAACTCAGTATCCACCTACACAGCTTCCACCAACTTATAACATCTCCCACTCGCTTCCATAAAAATTTCACTTCCAGCACCATCATAGACTGGATCCTTACCAATTCCCCCCCACCAATACCACAATCCCACCACCTTACATGACTCACTCAGTGATCATCTCCCTACCACCATCTTAAGACACTACTCCCATATTCCTAAACCCCACCTTATCAAAGACTGTCAAAAACTATTGATGTTCAATTCATCCCAATTTAACTCCATTCTCCAGAACATAGATTGGTCCATCCTAAAACACCTCCCCCTAAACAATGCTGTAAGCACTTTCAATAGCATCTTCATGAATACTCTAAACTCCTTAGCTCCCTCTAGGAAGATCAGAGTAGAATCAAACCATGCTCCCTGGCTCTACAATGAGACTAGGTCCCTTATGAAACAAAGAGATTATGCTTGGAAAACCTGGACTAAAACTAAACCAACACCTTTTCTTCAAAAATACAGGCAACTGAGGAACCTTGCAAAAAAACCTACAACTAATGACATAAAGTTACACTATAGCTCTGCTCAGCTTAACAAATCCAATCCTCGAAAATTTTGGTCAACTCTCAACAACATCCTCTATCCTGGAAAGCCCTCCAATCCCTCCCCATACCCTAACTCTTCCTCTCTGGAAACAACTACCCTCCTGAATAAACACTTTATCTCTTCCATCCAAAATCTGGTAACCTCTAAGCCAAACTCTACTTCAACACCCACCTCTCCAAGTCCCACTAACACAGCTTTGTTTTCTTTTGAGCCACATCCCATTACTTACATCAAATCTCTACTACTCAAGCTAAAACCTTGCTCTCCTTCCACTGACAACCTATCTCCTACATTCCTCAAACTTCCTGCTGACTCAATTGCCTATCCTATATCTATACTAATTAATCGATCAATTCTGGAATCAACTGTCCCCACCCTTTGGAAATCTTTCTTCACTATCCCTCTTCATAAAGGTGGAAACTCCACTTACCCCTCAAACTACCGACCCATTGCCATTCTTTCCCCCCTCTCCAAGATATTAGAAAAATGTATTCACTCACAGCTTCTCAATCACCTCCTCACACACCACTTACTTACCCCTACCCAACATGGATTTCGTCCTCACAACAGCACCACCACCACTGCCCTCCTCTCCTTCACTCATATCATTGCAGAGGCCCTAGACAACAATAAACTCATTTACTGTCTCTTCCTTGATCTCTCCAAATCCTTCGATACTGTCTCTCATCCTCTACTACTATCCAAACTCACAAATCTCCACCTATCCCTCTCCGCACTTGCCTGGGTTAATTGTTACCTATCTGGCAGGGAACAATCTGTCAAATGGCTCTCATCCTCCTCACCTTTCCTTCCCATCTAAACTGATGTTCCCCAAGGCTCCATCTTGGGACCCCTTTTGTTTAACATCTTCACCAATGATCTTTACACCTCATGCATAGAATCCTCCCTTATTCAGTATGCCAACGACTCCACACTTATATCCTTCTCAAATAACATTCCTGAACTACACTCCCTGACCCAACAGGCCCTACTATCCACTGAACAATGGCTCTCGCACAACCTATTGATCCTAAATCCCAAAAAGACCAAACTCCTACTTTTCCTTCCCCGTTCTCTTTCTCATCACAAAACCTCCTTTTTTATTACATCTTCTAACAATACAACTATCCAACCTGACACCCACACAAAACTCGTAGGGGTCATTATCGATGACGAACTCAAGTTCAACCTACACATACTCCAATGTATAAAAAAAACAAACCAGAAACTAGGTCTGCTATATCAGAACAAAAAATTCCTAACCCCTGAATCTAGACTTACCCTGGGCCAGGCACTCCTCCTCCCCTCCCTCTTATATAATGCCCCAGTTCTTACCACTATCCAGGTCTCCACTCTAAACAAACTCCAATAGACTTGCCATAAAATAGCCAGATTCATTACTAACTCCCCATACAACTCACACCACTGCATTTCTTTAAACTCTCTTCAATGGCTTGAACTTCCCCAATTTCTTCTATCTTATCAATTTCATATGCTACACTCTATTCTTTATAAACCCTCCTTCTGTCCATCTCTATCTTCCTTAGTCTCAATCTACATCCCATCCCAGACCCTCCATACTTCTAACCAACAATTACTTGATATCTACCACCCAAAAAGGTCAGTAGCCAAACTACTCTACAAACACTCCCTTGCCTATGCTTGGAACAAACTTCCCCTTGACTTACGTTCAATCTCCCACACCTCACACTTTAAAAATGAACTAAAAGCTTATTTTCTCAATTCCAGAACCTGCCCTTGCCATGACCCTACCTAGTCTTCCTTCCCTTTATGTACCCTCAAAAGGACCATACTTAGTACCTCATTACACCTCTCTCTCCAATGTGTCTACTATGCATTTGCATAATTTTATACAAATGAAAAATGTTTATTGTTGACCCATTGAAGTACATCAATGTAAAATTGTTACTTAACTTCTTTTTAATGCAACTTTATGCATGTAACCCAACATATGTGAATCGTTTTGCTATAACTGCTATTATATCAATATTGTTTAAAATGTACTACTGGAGCTTTTCTCCTCGGATCTCCACTGAAAATGGGCCACAAGCCCAGTTAACAAATGTCAATAAATAACTGCACTTATATGCCATTTTCTCAATAACCATATATGCTCGTGCACACAAATCTCTAAGCCACCATAAACAATATAATTCATCTTTTCTTTCTTTCCTTTCTTCCACCAACTCCTCATATTACTATATTTCCTTCTCGTTTTCTTCTAATATATCCTATTCTTGCTGCTGCTCCTAGACAATTTCTAGTTGATCTTAGGTATTTCAGGTTAACTGTTTTACCATGAATATATCTATAACTGCACTTGATTATTTTATTTGTTGATCTGTTATACTGTATGTTCACTATGACCATTTATTCTTTATCATTTGTTAAGAACACTGTAATTAAAAAATGTTTTGTGGAGCTTTTCTCCCTGGACCTCCACTGAAAATGGGGTTCTGACCCAGTGGACTCTCCCGGTCAACAAATGTCAAACAATAAATAAATACATTTTCACTCAACACCCCAAAGGAGCTCAAGAAATTGGAATCCCGACTGTCTTGAAGAGCAGCAAATGAGATCTGAGGTATTGTAGTGGTCAGGGGCATTATGGGTAAGGGAGGAGCTCAGGATTCAGATCCTAGAATCTTTAGAAAGTAGCCAAGTTGGATCTGAGGATTGGATCCAAACCCATTTGTTGGGGAATGAATGAAAATGACATCAGCTCAATCATTTTAGAGTAAATATAAAATGATCAAAAACAGAAGAAACTAAAACTATTTTTTTTTGCAGAAGGCCAAGCCCCCTGCACCTCCTTAACCCTACTGAAATGTTATCTCCACTCAATAGGCTGCCAAAAAAATCTGTCACTAAAAAGAATGTTTGCCCAGATGAGCCTTTTTTTTTTTAAACATTATTTAAAAATATTAACTCATATGAATATTCCCTCTTCTCAACTGCAAACATCTCTCTCTCTCTCTCTATATATATATATATATATGGTTCCACTTCACAATATTGAATTACTGAAAACTTGAACTTCATATGGCCAAGACCATATGATCGAGTTTTTAGTAACTTGAAATTAGGAAGTGAAATAAAAAAAAAATCCCAAACACATTGTTTCTACAGGAGGGGTAAAAGCCCCCCTGCACCCTCCCTACTTAAATATACCATCTCCGTGATCGCACTATAGCAAGGAAATGGGAGATCTCCCGTTCTGCGTTTCTGCATACAGCGCAAAATGGGAGATTTCCCTTTTCCCCACTGTAGTGCATTCTCAGAGGTGGTATATTTAAGTAGGGGAGTGCAGGGGGTGTTCCCCCCTGCAGAAACAATGTGTTTGTGTTTTGTTTTTTTATTCCACTTTGTAATTTTGAGTTACTGAAAACTCGATCATATGGTCTCGGCCATAAGAAGTTAGAGTTTTCAGTAATTCAACATTGTGAAGTGGAACCATATATATATATATATATATATATATATATATATATATATATATATATATATACACACACGTCTTATTGAAAAGTGGCTGTAGTAGCCTAACTTGACTACTCATTAAAATAAGTACATTTGGAGAAATCAGTGAAGTATCTATTATGTTTCTCAGTAATGCAATATGCACTACAACGTCCTCTTCAGTTATTTTGCTCTACTAAGGGCTTGGATTGGTCATCTTCCATGTCAGGAGTGGTTGTCATAGTAGGAGGTTGATTGAATATGCTGAGGTCCTTGTAGTTTACTATTACTGGTTGGCTTACTCAGCATGCTATGTGAGAAATCTCTAGCTGCAGTCTTTTTCACTGAGCAATAATGAAATGCAGCCCTGGAGCCTGGGATTGGCTGACTATGTAATCCATGCAGTCACAACCCAGACGCAAGGGCTGAGGCTTCAAAAAGGGAATATGAAGTTTGTACTTGCACTAAAAATAACATATTGATTGTTTTTATGAAGTGACTAAAATAACTATTGAGTGGTGACTGAGTACAGAAAAATGTATACAATTTTGCGTTTCTTACTGTAATTTCTCTAGTTATTTTAAACCAAAAGCTGTTTATTTCGCAGGGTTCTGTGCCTGAGACAAAATGAAATTATTCCTTATGTCTATGTTTCAACTAGTATCGCTCAGAATTTTATTTTTAGTTTTGGTCTTGTTTTCTTTCTATCTTAAGAATCTAAAGCAGCACTCAGTACATCAACGGTGTTCCTTCATTTCAGCTTATTGTACTTCAAAGTAGGAAGCTGCAATTTGCCTGGCTATTTTTAATTTATGTTATCCAAAGACAATCTTGAGGTATTCAGTATTCTACACAGGTTCGTTGGATGTTACCTAAAGACTTTCTTGAGGTCTTCAATTTTAAAGCAACATTTATTGTTATTGACATGTGAAATCAAATTTATACTGAACAAAAACATATGTCATGTACCTGCAGTGCTGGAAAGAGCTGATCAAATGTAATGCAATAAAGGAATGGGATGATCAACTCCATGATAGCTACTGTGCCACAGGTAGCCCACATTTTTGAACTAAAGGTAAACAGACATCAAACTCTGACTAAGCTCAGTAATGAATATTGGCCAAGGATAAACTCATCAAATGGTCTAAAACATAATGTGATAGGTAGTACTTTAAAACTGATCTAATAATTTAAAAAGACAGGCCAGTCTCCTCAATGTGTCTTCAACATCTTACAGTGGTCCAAAAAAGTACAGCTGTGTAAGCAAAACCTACCTTAACAGTAGATGTTTGAATGATCACTGCAGCTGTAGCTTTAGCTATATGGGTTATATCCTGCCAAAGATATAACAGCTGACCAGCTTTCAGGGCATCTTCCATGCACCCAAACTGTCAGGCAGCTCAAGCTGAGCTGTCTAAAAGACAAAAGTGTTCCCCCAGCCGAGAGAGGGAGGCTGAGGCTGGAAAGGACAATGGTAGGAAAAACAAAAAAATAAATGTCCAAATCCAGGCATAAAATACACACATGAAAAGAGGATGGAGGGAAAGAATGGCTATTGCAGCAGTGATCATTCAAATATCTACTGTTATGTTATTTACACAACCATACTATTTTTGCCATATTGATCACTGCTGCAGTAGCCTTAGCTATATGGATAGATTACCTTAGCTAACTACATTTGGGAGGTGGAAGGAGAAGTCCAGGAGCCCATGGAGACTGGTTCTAGCAAAGCTTGATCAAGACCTTGATAAGGAATCAAGCTTATAGTGTTTTGTAAAAGTATGCACAGAGGACCAAGTAGTAACTTCTAGAATCCAAATATTTCCATGAAGCCAAGGCCCTGATAGAGTGGGCCTCAACCCTGCCTGGAATAGTTTTGTTATGGTGAGTATAACAAAAAGTCAAAGCCTTGGATAAACATTTGGAAATTGTCTGTTTGACACAGGTTGTCCCTTCTTATCTTCACAACATAGCCGGCCTTAGGCATAGGCCAACTAGGCAGCCATCTAGGGCACAGCTCTAGCAGGGGCCCTTTTCCAGTATTTATTTGATGTAGGTAGACCAGAATGGGGGCACCAGGAGTGTCATAGAGCTCTTTTGCCTAGGGCACCAGTTGACCTAAGCCCAGTTCTGCTTCACAATAAATGAACAATTCAAATATATGAAATATTCTATCAAGATAATTGCTGATTTGCTTGTGAACATCCAAGGTATATAGTATCCCTTCTCCCTCATTTCTAGGTTCAGGAAAGAAAAACAGAGAGATGAACAGTTTGTTTAAAGTGAAATTGGATACCACTTTAGATATAAAAGAAGGATTAATTCTCAAAGACATCCTGCCCCTATGGAAAATGAGATAGGGTTGACACCATAAGAGCTTGCAACTCAGATACCCTTCTTGCAGAGCTCACACCAGTCATTGAAACTGTTTTTCATGTTAAGAACTTCAAGTCAGCTAGATTAACTGGTTTAAATGGAGCAAGTGTTAATTTTGTGTTATAGAAGCTAAGATCCCAAGGAGGGGGCATCGATTTTCTTGGATGCCTCAAGCAAAATCCATTTCAGGAACATTTTGACATGACTGATTTGTAGGATGAGGATCTGTGGGCATACATGCTGAAATTAACCTTGCTAGAGGAATAATGCAGGCCATAGCATAACTCACACAAATATTGAAGAACCACGGCAACTAATCCCAAACAGGCACTGGTTACATTGTTGGCAACAACTAGAAAACCTTTTCCATTTACTTATAGGATTTTCTAGTAACAGAGTTTCTTGCCTCCATTAGTACCTGCTGCATGTCTTCAGTAAACAAGTGCCTAAACAAGGATTTAGGACTCTATCACCCAGGCAGTCAATTGAAGATGACTGATGCTGGGGTGTATCACACACTCCTTTTCTTGTGTGAGGTAGATTCAGTCTGTGAGGAAGCTTGTGGTAACTGCCCTTAGCCATTCCAAAAGGAGGGAGAACTATGGTCGGCTAGGCCAGAAGGGAGTCACCATAATGATCTTGAGGGATTCCTTCTGAATCTTCAGAAGTTCCCTTAATATTAATGGAAAGGGTGGAAAAACATAAGAACGTTAATATCCAAGGAAAAGAAATGGCATCTATCTTCCTGGCCTTCTTGCATGGAGTCCTGGAATAGGATCTTGCCAGTTGATTGTTCAGACAGAAAGCAACGAGGTCTACTTGAGGAACTCCCCACAGATGACTCAAATCTTGGAAGATCCCCCTGACCTGCCTTCCATTCATGAGGATCTGTCCTGATCCTGCTTAGCCTGTCTGCCATATAATATTGGTTTGACGGAATGTAGGATGCCTATAGAGTGAGATTATGCTGTGAAGCTATATCCCAAGCAAACATGGCTAGTCTTCAAAGGGGTATCACCTGGTTCTCCCTTGCTTTTTGATGTACCACATGGCTGTGGCATTGTCTGTAACCACTTTAAGAGGTGCTAGGGACCAGAGTTGAGAGCCTTTAATCAGGGCAAAGCATCACCTTGATATTTATGTTCTTGCATCTGTCCTTGGTGTCCCACACCAGCTGCACTTTTATATCCCTCCTGAAACTACTCCCCAAGCAAAGTCCAAAGAGTCTGTGGTAACTGACTGTTTTGGAGTAGGGAGGGAGAAAGGGAGACCTGGATTTAGGGATATCTGTTGTCTCCACCAAAAGATTTCTCTTCAGAAAACTCCAGCGTTTGGATTTGAAAAGATGCTGGGACCAAAGATATTTCAGATACCATTGTATCTTTCTCATGTAGAGTCTTGCCAGGGGTATCATGAGAATAATAGAGGTCATGAGACTCAAAATCCTGTAGCATTCCTTCGCAATGACTGAAGTTGAAGTGGAAAACCTTAGAAATAGATCTAGATAAAGATCTATTTTTTTTCCTGTGGAAGAAAAGCTCTTTGAACTGAGGTGTCTAGCTGTCCTGTGTGAAGGAGTCAAGAAAGACTTTTGAATTATCTCTTGGAATCCCAGCTTGTGTAAGAAATCTCTCACCTGACAAAGAGAGAGATTCCTGACACCTGGAAAAAGATTCACAGAGAGAAGCAAATCATCTAAATATAAAAAAATGTGGGATTTTATGAATACTCTTGGTGCAGTGGATATTCCAAAGGGAAAGGCAGAGAACTGATAATGTGATCCAGATGCACAAAACCTTAAATGTCTAATGTCTGGATGAATAGGGATGAGATGATAAATATCTTTTAAGTCTAGTGTTGCCATGAAACGTGAAAGAGGAAGAAGAGGTTGTGAAATAATATAGGTTCATAGGTAGGTACTAGGCTATCGGCCCAAGGGCCTAAGTAAGCCTAGCCAACAAGGTTCCCTGGCTTACGCCACCCAAGAAAGTAAATTTTCAGTGCCCCTGTCGAGCAGAGCCACAGAAGTGATCCCCGGGGTGTATTTCCTATTTCCCATCCACTCATCAAGATTTTTCTTGAAGAGTGCCAACGAGGAACTTTGCTTGACATAGATGGGAAGCTTGTTCCAGAGTATAGGAAGTCTCTGGGACAGGAATCTATCCCTCCATAATGTTCTGTTTATTGTGGTGACAAGGTTTAGGTTCCTAGAGCGTGTAGTTCAGAGGGATTTGGATTTCTTTAGGTGTAGCATGTCCAACAGCTCTGGGTTTAACATAGCTTTATATGTTAGGCAGAGATCTCCTTGGAGTAGGCGATATGCTACAGAGTAAAGTTGGAGTTTTTTGAGATGGTCAGTGTAGGGCATCTGTTTGAGGCCAGTAATCCTCTTTGTGGGGGTACTTCTGTGGCCTTCCCAGCTGCTGCAGATGTCTTGTGAGGTACATTCCAAAAAGGGCGTTGTACTCTATAACGGGTCTAATGAGTGTCGAGTAGAGGAGAACAATTACCTCTTTTTTCCTGGATGAGAACCCTTTTGTGATGAGGTGTGCCACATAGAAGGATTTCCTTGCAACTGTGGCGATTTGATTATCAAAGGAAAGACTATTGTCTATCTGGGTTCCCAAGGTCTCTTATCACACATTCAGCATTAAGTAGACTGCTGTTTATGTGGTAGTTCATGGGTACAGAGTTTTTACTAAAGGGTATGACAATGCACTTTTTGGCATTGAGCTTGAGGCCATGCCTCTGACACCAGGGATTTGTCTTAGTGAGGCCCTTTTGTAGGATGTCCACATCATTTTGGGATTCAACTATGGCTCCCAGTTTGCAGTCATCTGCGAAGTTAGTTAGCCAGAGGCCTTCTGTGTTTGGTATCTACTTCTCTGAAGTACAGGCTAACAGGAGAGGTCCCAGGACTGAACCCTGTGGTACTCCACTTCTCACTGGTTTGAAGTTGGACTTGGAGTCTGCAACTTTTACTATGTGGGTTCTGTCAGTGAGCCAGTTGGCAACCCATCTTGTGACGTAGGGATTTATACTTAGCTTAGTGAGTTGAGCTATAATTCCAGAATGGGGTATGGTGTCAAAAGCCTTGGCGAGGTCAAGATAGGCTGTGTGAACCACCTTATCCTCATATATGGCTTTGGTGACTGTATCAAATAAGTCGATCAGGTTCAGAAGGCATGATCTGCCTTTCACAAACCCGAACTGGGTGGGGTCCAGAGTTTGGAGGTTACCAATGTCTTTGTTTATGAGTTCCATGAGGATACATTCCATGACCTTGCAGACCAGGCTCGTCAGGCTAATAGGGCAACTGTTGCCAGGATCAGTGGTGGCTCTCCCTTTGTGGAGTGGGATAACTGTTGCTGTGCGCCATTCAGTGGGCACAAAGTCTGACGTGAGACTATGATTGAACATGGTGCTTAGGTGGGGAGCCAGTTCATTCTGAAGTTCATGTAAAACGCAGCCTGGGATGTTGTCCAGTCCCATGGATGCTGTGTTTTTGGTTTTAGAGAGTGCAGCTTTTACCTGCATAGATGTGATTACAGGGACTCTGCATTCTTCCTGTATAGATATGGGCCCTTTAGGGTGTGAGAAGGGGGTAAAGTTAGCACTGAACCTATCTGCCAGGATGTTGGCAATACCAATTGGTTCTGTAATTTTCATGCTGTTGTGCTGTAACTCAGAGCAGATCTGGGTGTTGCCATTGAGATTCTTGACATAGCTATAGAATGCTTTGTGGTTGCCCTTAGAATCAGTGGCGATTTTATTTTCATAGCTAGCTTTGGAGGATCTTATAAGGGATCTCAGCTTCTTACTGAGACTGACCAGGGAACTCCTCCACTCATGGGATTTTACTCTCTCTCTTGCAACAGTTTCTTCCTTCTGTTGTAGAGTTTGTTTATGGCAGGGGACCACCAGATTGGCTTCCTTTTTTTGGAGGATAGCACAATCCATGCACTCCTGTAAGTGCTTATAGAGTGCATTTGTGTAGGATTCAGCAGTCGTAACTGTATTGTCCATCTGCATGGGTGTCAAAGTTCACAACTTCTGACTTAAGAAGCATGAAGTTGGCTTTGGAGAAATTTTTTACTGTGGTTTCCTTAATGGTGGGTGGGGGCGGGATGCGGATATCTAGGGTGATTAGCTTATGGTCAGATCTGACCAATGAGGAGTTGACTTCAGGTGTGGAACACCAGCCACTCATGTTGGTAATGACTAGGTCTAGGATATTGTTGCCCCTGGTGAGGGTGTGGATAAGTTGATCCAGGGCATTGGAATTTATGAATTCCAAAATGCGTTGAGTGAAGGAGTTGGTACATGAGTAGTTTTCCCAGTTAATGGTGGGATAGTTGAAATCGCCCATTATTAGGGTGTTTGGTTGAACTCTAATATTTTCCAGTATATCAAGAAAAGAGGAGTGAGAATCCTGGGGCATGGTGGGGGATCTGTAGCAAGCTACAATTTGGATTGCAGTTTTGCCCAGAGTTAGTTGCACTTGTATAACCTTGGATGCATTATGCTGCGCAACTAGCCTGGAGGTGTGGATATCCTTAATGAATATTGACACACCTCCGTCTTTGGTGTTCTGGTCCATGTTAGATGTCCGAAAAGTGTGGTATGAGTTATAGCCTGGTAATGCAGGGGGTGCTCTCTAGAGCCTTGAACCAGGTCTTGATATCGATGTTCTCCATTTTAAAGAGTGCCTCAAGGGAGTGCATTTTAAGATTTAGACTTCAAGCATCACTTTGAATTTGGTTACTATCAAAAACAGGTTTAGGAAAGAAAGATTCAGAACTGGTCTCCAAGAATTTTCTTTCTTTGGCAATAGAAGCATCCTTGAATAAACAGTTGTGTAAAATATTACCATAACAGTAGATGTCCTTTTCACTGTTGTAGTATTCATCACCTTTGACATCTCCTGTCAAGGACAGCCCAACATCTGAGCAGCATACCAGAAGCCTTTATTACTATAGAGCGTCGTATGCCAGACATATGCTCCTCACGCAGAGGGCATAAAGATGATGTATGTACACTCCCAATTCAGAACCGAGGTGCCCCAGAAGAACTAGGACCGCTGGTGGAAAAGTGGACATGTCCATGTAGTAAAAAAGGAATGAAGGAAGAGAAAGAGAGGATCTTATTGGCCAGTAGTAAAAATATCACCCATGCAAAGGGAAGAGAAAAAGGGGTAGGAGGGAGGGAATGAATACCACAACAGTGAAAAGAAGGACATATATTGTTACAGTAAGATTTTACACAACTGTACTATGTCCTTCCATATCACTGGTGCAGTATTCATAACCTCTGGGAGAATACACAGTGGTGTAGTGGTTGCATTGTCACCTGACAGCAAGAGGTTCTCCAGTTCAATTCTCGGCTGAGGTGCTTTCTGTGCAGAGTCTGCATGTCCTCCCTGCATTCTTGTGAGTTTCTTCCGGGTGCTCCGGTTTCCTCCCATGTTATAACGACATGCATCTAGAGTGTTTCTCACTGAGCTTCCACTGAAAATTGGCTTCATTCCAAGTCAGACTTTCCCAGTACACAAATGTTAAATAAATAAATAAATACAAAAGCTATGGGAAGACAGGGAGGAGGAAGGCAAGGAGAAGCCCTCCACAAACCCATGTAGGATGGCCATGGCAAAACTGCCCTGGCTCTGGAAATGGCATCCAATTTTAATATTTTGTGAAAGTGTAAACCGAAGACCAAGTAGCAGCTTCAAGGATGGAGTTAGTTCCAAACCTTTGAAGAAAGCCCCTGAAGAGCCCACTACTCTAGTAGAATGAGCTCTCAAGGAAGCAGGCAACTACTTGCCATGAAAAGAATAACAAAAAGAAATGGTTTTGGAAACCTAGGAGTCCTGGTATGAAAAGAAACAAAAAGCTGATCAGATTTATGAAAAGCTTTAGTTTTGTGTAAATAATATCTGAGCTGTCTATGCAAATCCAAAGTATGCATAATCTTCTCACTAGTGGATTTCAGAGAAGAGAAAAAAGAAAGCTGGTTAGACTGATTAAGGCACAGCTCATTAACCACCTTGGGCTTCAAAGAAAGATTCATAAGAAGAGACAACATATATCTATGGAAAACAAAAAAGAAGGGGTCACCATCAAGGCCTGCAGGTCAGATACCCTTCTGGCAGATGTTAAAGCAACCAATAAAACTGCCTTCCAGGTGCAATGTTGCAAAGAAGAAACAGCAGGCTCAAAAGGAGTCTGAGACAGCTTTTCAAGGACAAAATTAAGATCCAAAGGAAGAATGGGCTTTCTTGGGGGGTCTAACATGAAGGATGCCTTTAAGAAACTGCTTGAACTTAAACCTAGAGGCCAAAGGAGTAGTAAATGTCGCAGGCAGACAGGCAGAAGTGGCTGACAACTGGGCTTTCACTGAAGAATATGCTAAGTCAGCAAGCAGTATTTCACACAGGTATGAAAGAACCAAGGGGACCCCCACTGAAAAGGGGTCCTGGTAATGTTGAAGGCACCAAACAAAAAATCTCTTCCATTTGGACATACATGATTTTCCAGTCTTGGGTTTCCTCCTGTAGGACCCTAAGCATGTCTTCAGAAAACTGGTGCTGGAAAAGAAGCAAAACCCTATCACCTGAAGCGTTAGTTGAACAGTAGAGGAGGGTGCCTTTGTCCTGTGTGAGAAGATCCACATGATTGCCCCTAGCCAGATGGAATAAGAGGGAGAACCAGTGTTGTCTGGGCTAAAAGGGAGTCACCAACAAGATTTTTGAAGAATCATTCTCGATTTTGTGAAGGGCCCCTGAAAGAAGGGGAAGGGAAGGAAAGAAATACAGGAACATTGCCTTCCACGAAAAAGGCATGGTATCTACCTTCCAAGCCAAAGGACTTAGGACTCCACAACAGACATGAGGAACTTGCCTGTTCAAAGAGGAGGCAAAAAGATCTACTTGAGTAATACCCCTCCAATGAACTATGTCCAGAAACACATCTCTGTGAAGCATCCATTTGTGAGGCTATGTCTTGGACCTGCTGTGAGAATCTGCCACAAGTTGGGCTCTGAAGGAATATAGACTGTAGGGTGATCTGCAGATTGATTGATGGCTATTACCCATGCTTGAAGGACCAGTCTGCAAAGAAGGTAGGACCTCATGCCCCATTGTTTGTTGATGTACCACATAACTGTAATGTTGCCTGTAAAAACCTTCAGGGGACCCAGAATCCAGAGCACACAGAAAGCTTGAAGGGCCAGGATCAGAGCCTGCATTTCCTTGATGTTGACATAATTCATCCTCTCTTGAGGGAACCAAAGGTCCTGTATGTTCAGGATGCCTGAAGCAGCTCCCCACCCCAGCTTTGATACATCTGTGAAGAGTTCCTGAGATGGCAGAGGAGAGTGGAAAGAGATAACTGGATTGAAAAATAGCTGCTAAATCCACCAGTGAAATTCCAGTTTGAGTCAAGACAGCTGAGGAATGAGATGGTCCAGAGAGTGTAGATGTTGAAGCCAGACTGGATTTCAGGTACCACTGAAAGTTCCTCATATAAAGCCTGGCCCAGGGAAGCATGGAGACAGTGGAGGCCATGAACTCCTGAGCCCTGAGGAACTCCCTGGCTGGAAGACAGGGCAGGGGAACCAGGGACAAGAAAAAATTGTTAGGGAAAAAAACTTGGAGGCAGGAAGAGATGCCAGCATTAGAACAGTCTGGAACCTGCAGCCAAGGAAAATGTGGTCCTGAGGTGGAGTCAACACTGACTTTTGAAGGCTGACAGTGAACTCCAGGCTATGCAACAGAGGATTGGTAAAATGGAAATTCTGCACCAGTAAGGAAATATCTGAATGTCCTGAAGCCTGCAAAAGGCAACCACAAGGGTTAGATATTTGAACACCCTTGGGGCTGTTGAAATACTAAAGGGTAATGCAGAGAACTAAAAATAACAGGAATAAGCAAAGAAACACAAACGTTCTGAAGACAGGGTGGATAGGGATGTGAAGGTAAGTTTCCTTCAGATTCAGGGAAACCAGAAAGGCCTGAGGAAGTAACAGAGGAAGCAGCATCTGACGAGAGAGCATTCAGAGGGAAGGCACTATGAGGAAGGTGTTCAGACAGCAAAGATCTAGGACAGGTCTCCAAGACCCTTCCTTTTTGGGAGACCAGAAACATCCTGGTATAAAAGCCCAAACCCCTATCTGCAGAACTGGCTGAATGCTACCCTGGTCCATTAGACCCTAATCCTGGAAAATGAGGTAGCTGTTCTGCAGGTGGTTGGGGAATACCAAAAAAGAAGGATGGGTTTTCCAGGTCAAAATAATGCTACCACACAATGGAAATAACCCAGGTGTCTGTGGTAATCACCTGTGAAACTGGGAGAAAGAGAAAACCTGGGGGACAAGGGAACCTGGCCAAAAGGAAGGAAGGGCAGACAGTCCGAAGACTGCAGATTTGTCAGGAAAAGATGTAGTCTGTGGCTGGGCAGTAATGTAGGCTTATCAGAAAAAACACTCTTGGGAGACTTCTTCCCTTTGGAAGATTGTCTAGGCAGTCTACAGAAAAAAACAGTCTTTCTGGGATAGTTCCTCTGAAACTTGGGGATATGTGAGACAAAAATCTGTTTCAAATCGTTCATGACCTTAACTTGATCCTGTAATTTCTTGTAAAGGTCAGCCAAAGCAGGACCAAGTTCTGGTTATCCAAAGAAGCATCCAGAAGTTTGTTCTTGATATCATCTTGTAAAACTTGAAAGCAAAATCAAGAATAGCACCACATCACAGAGCTAGAAGCAGCAGCCCTGAAAGATGCATCTGCTGCACCATAGCTGAATTTGATTGAGTGAGGGGCAACCTGAGAGGTGGAAGTGAGCAAGGAGACAGCTGAAGCCTACCCTCAAGTCAGGCATATCAAAAACAACCTTCCCAATCTAGGAAAGAAGAGACAGGATGTACCTTGTCATATGAGTCTGGTAACCGATGACCCTGAAGGCTAAAGTACTGTTCTTATCTGACGGAAGACACCTAGACGACTTGTCATTAGATAAAGAAATCACTGCAGGACCAGAGGAAGGGCACTTGTACAAGAACTTGCAGGCATCTGGCACCTTATAAAACCTGTCACGCTTCTTAGGAGCTGAAGCCTGAGAAATCTGGTGTCACAGAAGCAGCAGGGAAAGAATCTAATAGAGCAGCAAACACAGGAGGTACAGCAGAAGGTTTAGGAGACTCTATTTGTAGCAAATCATAATACCTCTTCTGGATGTCTGATACTTGGAAGCAACCCCATTTGAAATGTTCCACCATACTCAAGACAGTGTCACCAAAGGAAAGCTACTCCAAAGGAGAATTAAGATTGATAGATTCCTCCTCCTCCTCCTTAGAGCCATAGTCTAAAGGTGAAAGTGACTGAGAGGAATAGGCTAGGGAGTCAGCCTCAGAATCCGAATCCTGGTCCAAAGACTCCAGGTCTCTAGCCCTTTTAGGGTAGAGTACCAAGGAGGTGCAGGAACCAAAACCCCTTAAGGAGGTTTCAGTGCCTTCCAGGCATTGAACAATTTATTTTATTTTACATTTGCTGACCGGGCTAGTCCAGCTGGATATATGTCCATTTTCAGTGGAGGCCCGGGGAGAAAAGCTCCACAAACAACAACAAAATAGGACAAGACAATGATATTTACAATAGAAATTGGTACATTACAAAGCTTTATAACATATTACATAACCAGGATTTTATATTCTGTAATCCAATAGGGAAGAACCTGATGTAAATAAACCTAGATGCAACAGTAGTTTGAATTAATAATGCAAATTATATGTAAGAGATACTATAGATTCTAAAGTTACACAAAATATCAAAAGAAAAACACTAGTGTTAAGTGGATAGAATATTCAAAAGCAAAATACAAGGATACAATTATAGTGTTCAGTCTCACAAGAGTTCTGGTCTTATATGAAAATGGTTAGTTATTCAATTGTATATACATATTTACATGAGGAATAATCCTCAGAATGGTCAAGCACACTATTATCGGCGAGTAAACACAAGATAATGTTCATAAGAGGCTAGGAATCAAGGGAGTCTAGAAAAGGGTATGGTGGTTAGTCTGGGTTATCACAGGGGAGTAGCCAGTGTGATTTGAGGTAGGGTTTGAGCTTGCTTTTAAATAGGTTAACTGAGGATAGTGAGGTTAGTTGACTTGGGGGGCTGTTCCAGGTTTTACCCACTGTATTAGAAAACAGGGTGTCACCAGCTGAATTGTTGGATTTAGATATTTATATAAGTTGTTTATTAGATGAGTGTAAGGTTTTGAGATTGTTATAAGGGGTGACTAGGGATGTAAGTATGGGTGTATTCTGAGGTAGATACAGGATCTTATGGGCTACTATTAGTTGATTGAAAAGTATTAGATTTGGCAACCATCCAAGTTGATTCAGGTTAATACAGTGATGAGTTCTACAGGAGGACCCAGCTGCAAATCTGGCAATATTGTTGTAGGAGGATGATAGTTTACTCAGATTACTTCTGCATATTTTGGTATAGATAGGGGAAGCATAGAGCAGGGTAGAGATAAGGTGGGTGCGAGCAATGGTGACCCTGGCTAGAGGAGTTAGAAAAGGTTTAATTCTGTAGAGGGAACCTAGTTTCTTATTCACTGTTTTTATGGTGGTGCTGCGGTAGCATTGTTGCCTCATAGCAAGACGTTGTCCCATTCAATTCTCAGCTAGAGTGTCTTCTGTGTGGAGGCATACATGAATGGGACGTGCCTTCGTTGAAGGTTGTGCGTCAGGGCTGGTAACCCGGTACGTAAAAATCCACTACCAATCATTAGCGGACTGGAGTTCCGCTGTGATGACCCCTGACCGGGAAAAGCCAAAAGACACAAACAAATTAATGTGAGGCTCAAAAGACAAGTTATTATCTATTAGTACTCCGAATAGTTTGGTGGTTGGCTCAGTAGATATTATAGTTCCATTATTTGACCTTGAGTAAAGTCCTGCCATTCACATTGTAGATCCCTGGGAGCTAACACCACTTGCTTAGTCTTCTGCCTTTTCTTCACTGGGGCATCCACTCTGACAAAACACAGAGGTTCATACCCCTGCCTGGATTCTATTAAGGTAACTGGCACCTTTTTTCCAACAAGTATCTTATGAATGCCTCTTGGCCCCTCAGAAATAACCAGCTGTGGTCCTCAACTTTTCTGGCAGATGTTTGCAGTGCTTCAGAGGACATGCAAGAAGCAGGTTCCATGACGGCCTTTGAGAAGGTCACAGCAGAAGAAACAGAAGGTAATGCTAGGTTATCCTCTGGGTTCTCACTGTCTTCAAGAGAGATGTCCGGTGGAGGCAGGGCAGTGACAGGTTCAGGCCTAGACTTCTTGCCCTTCTTTTTAAGTGGTGTCTGTACCTTGGGGTGAGCAGATTCTGCCATGGTACCCTGGGCCAGAAGCTTGAGACAGTGGTTCTCAAGGCAAATGGAAAGTGAAGAAAAGTGGCCTGACGGATGGGGCACACCTAAGTAAAACAAGCACGTAGCATGACGGTCTTTATAGGGAATCTGCCACCCAGACTGACATTTCCCTTTCTTGAATGACATGTAACCCACTGAAAACATAGGTTAGGTATAACAAACAAATGTGAAGGGCATTCAGACCAACGTATGAAAATGATGTTAGGACTGGCAGCAACGAAGTTCTGAGCAGGGAGTGTACATACTTCATTTTTATGCCCTATGCTTACGTGCAAAGCATACATCTGATGTACAATGCTACCTAGGTAATAAAGGTTTTGGCATGCTTGCTTGACATTGATGAATACTGCAACAGTGATATGGAAGGACATCTAGTTCTATCACTCCTTGGAACAGCATCTAATGAATAACTGGTGGAAACATTTCCTCCCACTGCAACTTTGATGAATGATTTTCACAACCCATTTATCTGAAACTATCTGTTGCCAAAGACAAAAATGGAGATTCAGTCTTTCTGGAAGAAAAAAATGGGATAGAGTGAAAGGGGTTCACAAGCTCTCTTGAACAGTCCTTCGGACTTGTTGGACTGCCCTTGTTTTTTTAAAGGTTTGAGACTTCTTTTTGGAACCCCCTTGCCATTTCTTCTTAAACATCTGTTTATCTCTACTTTGTCGAGACAAATTTGTTCTGTTTTTTTTTTTTTTTTGCCAAAATTGGCTGAGGGGATAGAAAAAGAGCTTAGAAATTTTGAAAAATGAGGGCTGAAAAATCTTACAGATTCCCTGGAACAACTTGCCCCTTTCATCATACTTTTTGATTGCCTCTGCAGCAGAAGGGGGAATTTAAAATCTCATTTTTATCATGATCTGAGAGGTTCTGAGAATGCAGCCATGCAAACCTCCTTAAAACAGTACTGGTGGTCATAGCCCTGGAAGAAGTATCAATAAGAGTCATACACAGACTGTAAAAAGAGTAATGACACCATTTTGCTAACAAGTATCTGAGGAATCCCTCTGGGCCCCCTCAGAAATAATCTGCAATAGAAGGAAACTAAGTTACTTAAAGCAGATTTTCCCTCAGAAGAAGAAACTGTGGATAAAATGTTAACCATACTTTCACAATTTGTCAGAATAAATTTTAACTTATGAGTTTGACAATTCAAAATTCTGAAAATCAAAGTTGTAGAAGTATACACCTTTTTCCCCACACCTATGAATCATTTTCCAATCCTTAATACAGCAGAATTGAAATTAACCAAGTGCTTAGCAGCAGTGGGATAAACTAAGCTGCTGGGTCAGGTGTAGGAACAGTGTTCAAAAATTTAAAAGATGGATGAACTTTATACATCCTGTCTGCCTTTTCAGGGGCAGCTGGATGATTATCAGGAAAATTGCAAGCAGTAACTAACACACACACATCCTATAAAGCAGACAAAACAGGAGGGATGGGTGTAGGTTCTTGAAAAACCTTCTGTAGCAATTCATAGTTATTTTCTGAGGGACTGAGAAACCTCAGTGTTCTCCCACTAAAGCAATAGCACATTCTAGCAATATTCTCAAAGAAAGAGAAACCTCCGCAGGGAGAATCAGAAACTGAGCTCTCCTCTTGGGTCTGAAATAGAAATCTGAGGAAAAAACCCTGTTTCCATCCCTGCATTTTCCTGTTCAGATCCAGATTCTTGAATCTCTTCAGGAAAAGAGGAATCCCTCTTTTATCAGAAAAAGAAGTTACATGCTTACCATAACATTGTGTTGTCACTGCACTCTTCCTCAACCTGTGGGTCTTGGATCCAACCCCCCCCAGATCCAAGTCGGATGCTTTCCAAGCTGAAAAATGGAAGCTCAAGCTCCTCCCATTCTACCCACAATGTCTCATTCCTCTAGTCCACCTCAGATTGAGTTTGCAGCAACCCTGTACATATATATGCATTTTAATTGAAACAGAGATGCGTCTTATAAAGATAAGTGTACCAAAGGTAAAGCATAAAGATCAGGAGCTCAAGCAGGAACTGTGGTTCCTACGAAGTTATCCAATAGGTCTCTCATAATCATGGACAGGGGGAAGGAAGGAGGGAAGGTTGAGGAAGAAAGCAATGATAACACAGATGGAACACTATGGTAAGCACACTTCTTTATTTGATGTTGTCACGGTCATTCTTCCTCAACCTGTGGGACAGAGTCCCTAACTACAATAACCCTAGGATGGTCCTTATGGAAGCATATTACAGAGCACTGCAAAGACAAAAGGCAGTTCTATTCCTGGAGATAATGTCCAACTTAGCGTGTAACAAAGGTATGGGAATTTGACCAAGTTACAGCTGCACAAATGTCATCAATAGACACTCTAGGCCAAAAGGCCTGAGAAGTTGCCATAGACCTTGTAGAATGAGCCTTGATTTTGCCTGGTAATGGCCTGTTCTTGGAAGAGTAAACATAGGAAATACAATCTTTCAACCATTTCGCAAGAGTAGTCTTGGTTTCAGCTCGTCCTTTCCTCACATCAGAAAAAGATACAAACAGCTATTCTGATTTTCTGAAAGATTTAGTTCTTTCCAGGTAAAAATGTAACTGCCTATGAATATCCAGAAGGTGGAGTGTATACTCTCCCTTGTTTTGAAAATTAGGAAAAAAACCAGGAAGATCAATAGATTGATTTATATTTTCTGTAGCCCTTTGGGTAAGAAAGAAGGGCTGGTATGCAGAGTAACTCTTATCTTTGAGAAAAGACTGATACTTCCTGATTATAGCAGCCCCAGCAAAATGTAATGCCATAATGTACTTTTACCTACACACCCAACATAAAGACAAAATGAAAACTGTTCTGACAAGATGGCTGGTTCATAATCGCAATAAACAATTTTTTAATAAGGTCCAGAGGACTGCAAGATCAAATAAAACAGCAGTTAACCAGCAGCAAAAGTACAATGTTGTATCCATTTCTTCTAAAGGCTAACCCACTTCTAATATTCAGTACGCTAAGGAAGAACTGACCCATCTATTGTTATCATGATACTACTTAACAAAATCGTCAATTAAGTGAGTACACAAATAATGAAATGGAGGGAAGGAAGAGGTCAGCATTACTTTTAAAAACTGGGAGCGCTTTGCAGAAATAGTTATACTTGGCGGTTGCCGTCCTTTTGCTGACTTTCTAGCACCAGATGGACATTGGAAGTTAAATGACTTAAATGTGAAGTGCACGGCAAGTTGCAGGGTGAATGTCCTTTTCTGAATCTTTTGTTTGAGATGGATTATTGAAATATATAAAGACAGCTATGAAATAAGAGTAGAGATGTATGTGGTAATATGGATGCTTATGAGATAAGCATGGCAGCTGGCACATTCATCGAAAATTAATTTCAGATAAGGACACTTTATGTAAGTATATCGCCAGAGCAGCTATATTAAGGAAGTACCAAAAGATTAGGTAAGGGGGTTCAGACGAAAGGGCCTGTAGCTCTGAAACCCTTCTTGCTGAGGTAATAGCCACCAAAAACACTGTTCTCCATTAAAGAAATTTCAAGTCTGCTTTAGCTGCAGGTTCAAAAGGAGGAAGAACTAAAACTTGTAAAACCATGGTCAGATCCCACAGAGGAGTGGGGTCTTTGATAGCGGGAGAAAGTAAAAAGGTACCTCTCAGAAGCATTCTGCAAAATTTAGATGACGCCAGAGATGATGAATTTTTCCCAATATGAAAACTGAAAATAGCTGCTAGCTGGACTATCATGGTGGAGTAGCTGGCTTGCTTCTGGAAGAGAGAAGCCAAGAAATCCAAAACTTTCGGAATGGGAGCAGTAAAGGATATATTTGTTCCTGCTGGGCCCAAAAGGATAATATCTTCCATTTGCTCTTCTAGATTTTCCTGGTAGAAGGACTTATGAGTGGAAATCAAGATTTTTCGGACCGGGGATGAAAGCCTGGAATATCTCACCATCATCAGAATTGGGAAAAACATGCGGTTAATTTCAGTCCTTGGAGATCCGGGTAAGTATGACCTGAGGGGTGAAATAGTAGATCTGGAACCAAGTCCAGAGTCACTGATGGACAAATTTGATGAGACCAAAGAAAGGTGAACTAGACTTGAAGTGACCAGAAGAGGGCAATAAGGATAACTTTGTTCCTCAACCTGTATGCTTTCTGCAGGAATTAAGAGAACTGGAAGAAAAGTATAAAGTAGACCGGGGGGGAACATGGACTAGAGAATCCCTTGGTGGCTGTCCCTGAAAAGGAATCAGAGCAAAGAATCTGCTGCATTTGTTGCTGAAGGGGGGCACAAAGAGATCATAGCAAGGCTGACCCCATTTGAGGAAAATCATATTTGCCACTGACTGATTCAGAGACCACTCGTCAGGAATCAAAAGAACTTGCCTAAGCCTGTCCTCCAGGATTTTGGTCTCCCCTGGAATGTGTGTTGCAGTAAGAAAACAGTTGGTAGAGATTGCCCATTGCCAGACCCTCATTGGTTCTTGACACAATGGGTAAGATCTGGTCCCCCCCTTGTTTGTTGATGTACCAGACTACTGACATTGCCTGACTGTACTATAACAGTCCCTAGAGGAACAAAGCTGTGTAGTGTTTGCAATGGTAGATGGACTGCTTTCATCTCCAGGTTGTTGATATATAATTTGGTCTCTTTGGTGGTCCTCGTGCCTTGGACTGTTAGACTCAGAAAATGCACCCAACCCACCCCCTCTGGGATGCATCCATGGTCAGAGTGGCAATGAGAGGGGGAAGAACAAAGGGCCGTTTCCTGAGTGACCTCTGTAGAATAAAACAGTCAAAGAAGGGAGTCTCTGCAGACTCGTGATAGTTTGACTGGAAGATGTAAGGGATGCCTGCATAATGACCACTGGACTGCTAGTGTCCATTGCAATACTTTCATATGTAGGTGTGCTGTTGGTAAAAGAGTTATTGTGGCTGCCACTGAGCCCAAAGCCTTGAGCACCAGTTTTGCCTTGGGACCTGAGATAGCTAGAATCTGTTTGATATGTAATTGTAAACTTGTAATCCTGTCCAGCGTGAAATAGGCCCGAGATGAAGTTGTGTCCAGACATGTTCCAATGAAGTCTATGGTCTGTACTGATTGCAGTTGGGATTTCTGTACATTGATCATTATGCCTACAGAGAGGGATAGCTGTAACAGATGATCCCCGGCTTGAACAAGTAGATGCCTGGATGGATTGGTTAGGATCCAGTCATCCAGATGTGGAAGCACATAGAATCCCTACAGCCTGAGATGCACTGTGACAACCACTTTGCATTTGGTGAACACCCTGGGGGCTGTGGTAAGATTTATTTTATTTATTTATTTTACATTAGTGACTTGAATTGGTAATGGCTGGCTCCCAGCCTGAAATGAAGGTACTGTCTGGAGTGCCTTTCCATTTTGATGTGGTAGTACATATGCTTCAGGTCTAGTCAGCACATCCAGTTGTCCATTCTCAAAAGAGGTAGAATGGACTGGACTGTGACCATCCTAAATTATGAATTCCTTACTGATTTGTTCAGGGATATCAGGTCCAGGATTGGCCTTAGGTTCCCTGTCTTTTTTGGTACTAAAAAGAATCCTGAGTAGATGCCTGATCCTATTTGGTCGGGATGGACCTCATAGATGACTCTCTTTTGCAGCAGTTTTGCAATTTCTTGACCTTTCTCCCTCTGCGAGGTGAGGATTTAGTTTGGAGTTTCCAATTAGGGAATAAAGTATCCCGATGCTTAGCACCCACTGATCATTCGTGATGGCTGCCCAGGCTTGTGGGTGTAAGGAAAATCACCCCCCCCTCGACTGCCTCCAGAGGACGGCAGTTGAGCAACCATTCAGGAGCGCTGAAAGGGTCTGTCCAAGCAGGAATCTTGAGACCCTGAGTTCTGTAGATTTCTTCTGCCATAAGGTCGGTGTCTCCCACTGTAACTGTTACCCCCTCAGCCTCTGGGGAAAAAGGTCTCCCTGAGATTCCTGAACCACAATTTTTTTCTCCCACGCTGGTTCCTGGAGAAGGACCTTTGTGGGGTAGAAAAATGGATCCCAATGGCAGGCAAGGTCTTCCCATCTTTCTCACTATGGAAGAGTGTATCTTTGACTGTTGGGCAGAAAAAGGATGATCCATTGAATGGTGCATTGACGAATGATACCTTGAAAGGTTCCGCAAAGTCACACAGCCGCATCCAGGCATGGCACTTAATGGTAATGCCTAAACTGACCACCCTAGAGGCACCCTCTGTAGTGTAGGAAATCAAAATTATGGATGCATTCGATATCGATTGTAGAGTGGCGATTCTGGAAGAAAAGGTCTTCTGATCCTCATCAGACATGGACTCTGGGGTAGAGCTAGAGTTTTTTTTGACAAGGTCTCTCTCTCTGTAGCCAAGCGAAATGGGATAAGTAGTTCAACGCTCATAAGCTGAAGGTGGCCGAAGCATAAACTATTTTGCTAAACCTGTCCACAGCCCTAGACTCCCAATTAGGTGGATGGACAGAGGAGCTTTCCTGAGCCAGCTCCTTCTTAGTGGCTGCCACAACCATCATGGCATCTACTGGAATCCCTTTTATCCAATGTGTCCTATCTGTAGATGCACTAAGAATTTTGTTGGCCCTCTTCAGTATGGGCTCCATAGAGTCTGGTTCCTTCCATGCCCTGGTAGATAGGTCAATAACACCATCTACATTTGGGGGACACCAAGGAAATAGAGGAGCCTGACCCAAAAGCCTTAAACAACAGTGGTTCCTCTGGGGTGAGGTTTTGGGTAGACCAATCACTTCTTTGGCAGAGTATCTCTATGACGGATAGAGGATCTTGGGGACCCCTCTCCTTCCTCAAAATTAGTGTCAGTAGTGAGGTACTCTTGGGGGGAATCCAGGTGTTTCCTTTTATACCATCTCTTCCAAGGAACCCCCTCGGTGGGATGCTCTGGGGAGGTGCCTGAAGAAAACTGGGGTTTGACTGAAGAATTGGGTTGGAGGCTTCATGGACAGGCTGTCCCCATGGTAGATGAGAGGCCTCAGACACAGGATCCATGGGGGTGGGAAGCAGTGTCTAAGGAGAAATAACTGAGGCTCTCCAAGGATGACAGAGGACCCTCTCCACCACTTCAGAGGCATAGGTACTCCGAGTACCCGAGTGTTGTCCCCCCTGAGCTGAAGCTAATGGAATGAATACCTTTTAAGCACCAAGAACCCTCTGCTCTGAAGGTGGAGTCAGGGCCAAGCTGTCGAACACAGTGAATCTGAGGGGAAGCGATGTCTCCAAAAGCGTTGCAGTCAAAGTCAATCCCCGGGACTCGACATCTAAGCTGTGGCTCTGAGACATGTTAGGCACCGATGTAGTTGGAGCCGAACGCATTGGGGAGGCCAACAGAGATAAGTGATCACAACTATTAGCTCCAAAGTCTCGGCTCTTAGGACCAATGCATCAGCAGGCTCTGAAACCGAAGGCCAGATCAGAGAAGGAGCTACGGGGCAAAAGGCAGAAAGTCTTCTCATGGATCCAGTGGGGGGACGGAGCTAGCAAAATCTCCATCTGAATCTGTGCCTGAAGAAACTGCCTCAGTCTATCCATGTCATTCTTGGATAAACTATGAGAGGACCTGTTGAATGAAGTCATTGAAGGTGGTCTCAAAGGTTTCTTGCAAGAGACCTCCTCGCTGGGAGATCTCTGTCCCGATGTACCTGGGTCCGAGCTAGCAAGTGGAGCCTGAGGCAGAGGAGGACAAGGTGGAGATGAAAGGGTTGGCTCTGAGGACTTTGGCGCCTTTTTAATTGACTCCGAAAAGGATGAAGAAAACTTATACAGGGAACGTTTCCTGGATCTCCTTATGCTTCCTGGAGGGGGGATTGAGTCCCTACAGTAGAAGGAACAGCAGAAGAGAAGGAAGAAGGAAACAAGACCTTACGCATCAACTTATTTCTCCAATCCGCCAGGGCACATGGATGGAAATCTGTACAAAAGGCACATGAACTAGCCAAATGAGCAGGCCCCAGACAGAACACGCACTCCTGTGAGCATCAGATAACGGGGGATCTTGTGCCCACAGGAACTGCATTTCTTGAATCATAAAGGTTTGTCCATCTTGGAATTTTGACATGCCCTCCACCATGACAACTAAACAAGAAAGTTTTTTTTTAGGTATAGGGACAAAGAAAGAAGATAAATAGTGAAGGCGGGAAGGGTTAAGGTAAAAAGAAACTCAATTAACTCACAGAAAAGGAAAAATTATGATAGCAATGAGTCAGTGTCGGAAAGAAAAAGCAATAAGATCTTAGTCTGTGCTAACAATTACTCAGAAACACTGGAGGAGCTCTGAATCAATGAAAGCTTGAGGATTACTTTAGAAGGATAAACCGCTAGATTAAACCCTAAGCCAGACTTAGTAAACTGATTTTTATCCAAAGGAAATTAAGGAGCAGATACATGATTGATTTTCTTTTTTGAAAGGAAAAATGGCATAATCCATGTTACTAACAGCAGCTTCCACAAGGATGGGCACAGTATTCTGACACAACTGGGAAACCTTCACTGTTCCCTCTTTCAGGACCAACAACAGTAGCTGCAGATGCTACACCAGTGGAATCCAGGGTAAAATACGAGTGGTCTAGGGTACAACAAATGGTCACAGCAGAGTAACTGACCTGCAGCTGAGGCAAACTGTTAGCTGTTGTGGTGGCAAAGGCGGTTTGCTATTTTATTTATTTATTTTTTTTTTGTGGCTGGAATAATTCCAAATTGTGGGACTGGCACTCTGTTCCACGGTCAAGAAGAAAATGGTGCCTCTTTCCTGGAGAAGACAAGCAGCAATTGCCAGAAAACACTATCAGTCCACAAAAGTTACTTTTTTTGAAAGAAAAACAATAAAAAAACACACTTTAAAATACTATGCCAGTCCCATAAAAGTAAAATAACTTCTCACCAGAAAAATGGTTTCAGTTACTTTACACCACTTAAACCGACAGAAAAAAAGCACTCTGTTTAAAAGTAAGTTACAGTCTCTGATCAGTCCATTAAAGCAAAAGTCCTAGCTTTAAAGTAACTTTCCTGAAGAGAAAAGTAATAAAACATCAACAAAATTAAGAAAATGGAAGATTTTTTTCCTCCCAAAAGGAACTTATCTGCCCAGCAAAGCACAAACTGACAGTCGATCCTCGAAAGCCTCAGGGGAGTGCACACTTTGAAGCCAGTAAAGCTCAGAAGGGATTTGAGCCCAAACTTGTCTTTTGGTCAGCTCTGCTCAAGCTGCCTGACAGTTTGGGCATATGGAAGGTGCCCTGAAGCTTTGGAAGCTGGCCAGCTGTTATATCCTTGGCAGGATATAACCCACATACCTAGGGCTACAACAGCAAGGATGAATACAATGAGCATATACTTACGATCATAACCCAAATATGTGTTCAAGTAACGGATTCAAGAAATTCAACCTGAGAACATGGCTTCAGAGGTGAATTTCTAGATTCCATTTCTGAAACAATACTAAACGGTTATTATTTTTTATGATTAGATACTTGTTCATAATTTTTTGTAACACATGGAAGGTTTAAGCTGCCACAGTGTACTATGAATTAAAAAAAAGTGTTGTGGCATGAAATGTAAAGCTCTTGATTGATAAGCAATGTAATTTGTTTCCGTATGCCATTTCTGTGGTACAGCTTTTACAATTGTTGGTTTCCCATGCAATGTGTATGGTAGGGTGAAAGATTCACATAGTTGCAAGGTTCATATACATGACCTTTGCTATAACAATTTTTTTCCTCTTCTTGATTTGGTGCATCATTGACATGCTCCCTAATTTAAATAACATTTCTCAAAGGCAGACAAAATAATCATGACTGAATTAGTAAGGTAGTTTCTAAAGGGAATTCACTGGAGACCAGCATGGTTTGGCAAAGTGCTAGCTTGTGCTCCAACAAGTTATAAATCAGTCTTTTTCATTGTTCTGGTATGGCATTACGGTTCCAAAGGATATTGTTTATGGCCTTAGGTGAATACACCAACTTGCACTTAAGGAGTCATCTATATTTTGCTAGTTTCTTGCATCACTTTGCTTGATCAAATTTTAAAAGTTATGCACCTTACACATACTAAAAAAATACTCCTATTAGAGACCATTTTTCAAAACCGCCTACCTGAGCACTGTTCTGTCATCTCAGTTTGGTCATTCAAAACACCTCTATAACTCATCAGCAGAAGATCCACTTCCGAAACTATGAAAACAATTCTACACATCTTATTAGAAGGGCTTGACTGGACTCCTGTTTATTGGGAGATGAATCCTGACTAAGCTTTAGCCTTCTTTGTGTTGCAGTTAAATGCAATCCAAGATGGTTTCTTTCCTCTGAAATGCATCACAGAAACTTAGCGTAAAAAAAGTAGAGAGAAAACCTTAGTAACAAACAGCTCTCTCTAGCGTCTTGTCCACAACATTTATGGAAACCATTAAAAATATAACAAACCAAATTAATAATTCATCTTTTTCCCCCATATAGCCACCAATTAGCTCAGTGTCATGCCCAGTCCTTGTCTACCTGGCAATCACTGAAAATGTCGGTACCCACTTCACAGAGTCCCAAAATAAGGAGACTGAATGGCCAAAAAACAGACTTGCATATACTAAGTCCGAGATGGCCATTTTTCAGAATATTCCCTCTTCTCAAAGGCATGGTAATCTCAGAGCTGGTATATTAAGTATGAGGGGGCTTGACCCCTGTACACACACATACACACACAAAAGTTTATAGGAGAAGACCAATGTTTGATATTCGCTCTTCTTAAGCATTTCAGCTCTTTTTGTCCTTCAGTGTGCTGGCACTCAGTTACGAATACAGACATTTCATTTGGAAGCCAGTCTACCTATCCATCCAAATTTCCCTCAGACTTGTTCTGCTAGGGGTGAGGCTGACAAGGATCATTAGGGCATCCAGGGACCACATGTCATCCTTGCTGCTGTCAGGGGTTGCAAAGATCTACCCTCACCACCCCCGCATTATTTGTTATAAAAAGGGCAGCTCCCCTCTGTGGAACCATGCCTTCCCACAGGGAATACCTAGACGAAAGCCTTCCTCCCCAGGATACTCACGCTCAACCCTCCCAGCCAATACCACAGACACCCAAGCTGTTAATTTAGACAGTTTTTACCTTCCTCTATAGACACTAATGCAAATCAGAACAGTCTCTTCAACTAGCTGCAAATGCTTGTTCTTCAGTACACTCAATCTGTACTCTGTTCAATGTCCCACATTAGAAAAGAAATCTATAATGTTGCATCCCACACTTCTAAAAACTTGATGCTCAACTAATAGATAAAAGTCTTTAGCCAATATATTCCTTCTGTTTCTAACCACAGGTATTGTTCCTACTTCTTTTAAGCACACACTTGTTATGCCTTTACCTGAAGTGTGAAAACTGAGCAACATGTGAACTAATACAGGATAGGGTCCACCTAAAGTTGGCAGTGTCACTTTTTGCTCACAAGGGAATTTTGAAAAAAATGCCTTTACACTGAGCTTGAAAATAAACTCCGCATTAATACTGTAGCCACTCTGTTGGCTGTGTTCTGAAGCAAAGCTTTGAAGGATGTATGCTACTGACAAATGTATGCATGCTTGTGTGTGTATTTTAAGTAAACGTTACAAAATATCTATTAAATACCTGCTAGCTTTTGCATCTTAAATATAAAATACTTCCTACAATGACATTACATGTCCTACATAACGGACCTTCCAGGAGTGTGGAGGCTCTCTCCTACAGCATTAGACCTCACAATACCTTGGGTGGTCCATTATTTCCCTGCAACACCAACACTGCTGGCCATTATTGCTTCCTTTTACCAACTGGTGGGTTGTGGCAGATGCTGTCTACAATACTGATAAACACAGCATATACAACATGGTAATACCTTCTAGTTTAAGGAATTATGCATATGAGGAGTGGACATGCCCTACTAGAAAGCAGAAAGACAAATAGCATTTGTGAGTAATTTATGCCCAATTAATTCCTTGTACAGTTCACAATGATGTGATCTACTGGGGACAGGGAAAGTACATTTTACACATTTGTTATACATTTATTCTACTTTAAAAAAGATGGGGGAAGGAAGGTTACTGAAGTTAACATTTCCATAGAAAAGCGTCAACAACAAAGAGATAAGTTTGCTTCTTCTGTTGAGAAAAAAAGATTCTCAGACTTGGTAATAACTGGTCGCACTTTTTAACAGTGTTGTCACTGTGCAGGTCAAGGGATTAGGAACAGTCAAAACAGTAATACTAACATGTTTAATGCTGGAATATATTCAAAGAAAACTCTCCTACTTATGTCAATCACAAGGTCCTGCACATTTGTTAAAATGACAATTACTACAGAAACTGCAGTTATGTATGTAAACTCACCATAACAGTGGATGTTTAAATGTATCACTGCTGCAGTAGTTTAAAGCTTTAGGGGACTTATCCTGCCAAGGATCATGGACATCTGGCCAGTAAACTAAAGATTTTGGGTGCCTTCCTTGCATACAGTGCAAACGCTTAAGTATGAGAGCATGCAAGTATAAAAAAGGATGTATGAGTGCCAAAACTCAGAACGCTCTTGCTGTTGATGTGCTTAGAAGTCTCGTCTTCAGTGTTGTTTTGCTTGTGACTAAAGTTTTAAAGTACCTTATTGAGGACCTTCCTTTATTCTGTAAAACATGGATTTCAGTAGTTTCTTGTCTGTCAGAAAAGGGAAATGCACATGTGGTAGGCAGATGTCTCACAAGGACTCCTACATGGACTGCCTATTTTACCTTGGGGAAAGTCATGATGTCCACTCCTGTAACATATTTACCTTTTACTTTCAAAACCGTTTCTAGTGAAGTTAAAAAACCTAAAACTCTTTCTTGAAAACCACCAATTGAAGGTACTGACTCACAAAACCATGGCTAATGAATGCTTCAGATTGGGTATCCCACTTCAGCCAAAAACAAAACAAAAAATTTTTCCAAAGAAGTTGCAGAAAAGACTTGAACATCTGGCTCTTTTCAAATGGTCTGGGACTGACAGTTCCTCTGTGGTAGTTTCAGAGTCCTCTGACTCTCAGTCTAAACTACGTAGTCCCGTCTACTGAGACTCCGCTGGAAGCCACTAAGGTCCAGTTATTATCTTGTCCAGCCATACTGCCCTTAGCCAAGGAGGGAGAAACCCACTTCATTCTGACTGAAGGAGGATGGTGCCGTTCAACTTCAGGAAATCAAAGAGGTTGATGGGTCACTCATGGAGGTCTGGATATTTGATTCTTCCAAGTTTAAAATATTTGAAACCCCAAACAAAAAAAGCACAAAATGAGTAGGCATTTGTTTCCCTCTTCAACTCCTTCCGGTTTGAAGGGCTCTCGGCTATTACCCTTCAGTATGCATTTTCAAATGGGGCTGTTACAGTTGAAAGAAACATGACTGGTGCATAGTCAGTGTGTGAAATGTACTATATCAAAGACTACTATGGGCCTCTGCATGCAAATCAAGATTGCATTCTGCTTTCCATACACATTAACCAACAGTGTGTGTGTGTGGGGGGGGGGGGCAGGTACAGTTCATAATGATTCAAATTATTCATTTGCTTGTTCATTGGGATAGGCCTATGGGATCAAGCTCATTTTCAGAGAGGACCTGGGGGGTGGAGTCCAGAGAAAGAGGACTACTTTGACAAAGTTACAAAATTATAATCATGTAATAAACAGAATAATTTTTTTTTTTTTTTTGGATTCTTCTCATCTCAATGACTGCAGACTAGTGAGCCTCCCACAACTAGACTTAGCCTGTTCATTCCCCAGTACTGATATCCCCAAGCTGTCCGGAGGGAGCTGCTTGGCTTGCATCTTTGCCAGTATTCAGACAATGTGGGTGTTCTTCGTTTAAGGCCCTGACCCCCCCCCCCTCAGACAGGGCATGTGCGTTTCATGTCACCATGGAACAAGTACACCCTGCCCGAGAGAAGGGTATGTTTAATGTCATCATAAGAGCTACTTTGTGCACCATCTAAAGAAGGCTACCATGTTCATTGGTTTGCAAGTTGAATGCAAGCCTAAGGACCACCCCACAAGCATCTTTGCCGCTCCTCAGAGGGGCTGCAGCATAGGATGGGCCTATTTTGCCTCCTGATGACACACATGCTCACTCTCCTCACACCAGCTTCAGCATACGCCTGTACTGCTAACTGAATACAGGTCATAAATTTGCAATCAGTTCTTTACCCTTCTATACAAATAAATCTGACTTGTGCAAAATAGTAGTTTTAACAGGAACTTAAATTTCACTGGTGGTATTCACAAATTATGAAAATAGTACATAGTGGTGGTATTTAGGCAATTAACCATGTTTTATGTACCAGTCATTCAAATATGAAGCACAGGACATGAGGATGACATCTAAGAAAGCAATCATCAAATAATTGCACAAGATATTCATTACTATTTTATATTAGCTCATCAAATATTATACTTACACAACAGAAAATTGACTACTCATAAAAAGTGCATTAAGCATGCAAAGTTGATTTTCTTTTTCTTTTTTTTTCTTTTGCAAATTATGCTAATAAAACATGGTGTACTTAAATGAAAGGCCAACTTCTGGATACATTTATGTTCCAAAAGTTTGCATCTTTTACTACCCTTTTTATCAAATTTTTTCATTTACAAAAGCAAAAAAAAAAAGCTAAAAGACTTTTATAAACAGATAACTATTCTGTAGAAATGTGGTAGCACATTCACAAACTACTAGGCTACAATTTTTCTACTCATTCACATCTATTTATTTGTTAATATTAAAGAACACAGCTTTTGTTCCTTTAAAAAAGCAACTAAAAAGTAAATAGAACAGTCACTTTCACACAGTGTGACATAGTACCCTGCTGTCATTTACAGAATCTGTTTTTTCTAAAAAAAAAAACAGAAATGAAGCCAACCAAGAATGAAAGCAACATTCATTTTGCAGGAACATTTATACTAAATATCTGTATGGAAACAGTACAAAGCTATTTTGTTATGTTTAAGCTACCTATATATTTGAATGCAGTATTGTTGTCCAGTTTGAAAAAATATATATATTTTTTACATCTGTACAGTGCACAAAAAATTATTTTAGAACACACCTTTCTCACAAAGATCATGTTCATATACAACCTTGCATTATATATTTTCACACATATACACCCCCACCCACCCACATATAATATGCATACATCATCCATTTACATATTTAACTGCCCATGGATTGTGGATTATAACATTCAAGAATGGTAAACGCATTAGGTAAAGTGTAAATAAAACACACACATATATATATTTTATAAAATATATAGGTTATGTGTAGCTAGTCAATTAAAGTTTAAAGTGACCTTTATTTTGTTGATCCACTTTGGTTGACAAAACAAATGGTCGACAGTTGTGCAAGGCTGCAAAATACCTGGGTTTGGGGAATATGCACTTTCTCTGGGGAGTATGCCAACTATGAACTGGAATAAATAGTCATCAGGGGGTGTGGGAGGGGTGTAAGGGGACTTGCCCCATTGCAAAAACACAGGTATAAAGTTTGCATGGTCTAAAGAATAACCTTGGTGCATGTGCAAAAAAAGTCTTGATTTTTTTGTTGACAATAAAAAGGGTCAATGTTAGCAATGTTGATGTTTCAGTGATATGATCATTGCCACTATGCCCATATACACCTACTAAGTAAGGATGACAGACCCAAATATCAGTCAATATAAACAACAAAACATGGACTTGTCGAAATGCATGTGCTAAGGGAAATTCTCAGCATATACAAAAATGGCAAAAATCATGCTTTTACACATGAGGGGCAAGCCCATATACCCCTCACGTGGAATGGCAATACCCCTGTTATGTATATATATAGCTACACACACACAGAAATAAATACATACATACATACACACACATATGTATACATTCATACATACATCTCTCACCACACAAATGAACAAAGCATAGGTAATGCTTATGAGAACAGCTTGCACCAAATACTACTGATAATGCAAAACGACTAACAAAGTTAGAAAAGCACTCGACCTCTTACTAACTGCAGTTATCTTTACAGCAGGGCATTAGAAAATAAGCTTAGCAGCATCCTGCTGGTTACATTGCTGTAATAGCAAAATTAATAGATAAAAATATATACAAACTAAAATACTGTAAACTAAAAGCATCACATAAATGTTAACATGCAATGTGGCTCATTAAAATAATTATACTTACCTTTGGGCATTCTAACCTTTCACTTCAAGTGATGCCACAAAAAATTCAGACTATACACGGAGAAATTACTGATAATTTCATGAGTCAACAGGCATACTTCTGCACTGTTATATGCATGGCTGCACATATTTCATCATTTCAAATGATACAAACTGGAAGTGGTTACAAAGGTTAGAACAATAAACAGACAAAAGAAAGCAGAGCTCCTAGCAAAAGCACATAGCCGCTCCTAGAGGTTCCACGAAATCTGTTCTTTACTTTGTGGTATATCTTAGGTTTACTAACACCAAGGCAGTAAAATTAACTAGACCAAATGTTGCACTTCAGCATACCAATGGAATCCTGTTTTAAAACATAACAGAAAGAAAGGTGCATGATGTCAAGTACAGTCTGCTTAACAATAAAACACTTTGGGACACAGCTGAATGCAGCTTTCGCTTTTCTTTAACCATATTACTAAAATCTGATTTGTACTGCAACTGCTTCATATGGTGGGATTACTGTTTTTTCTTTATTTCTGTCATTGTATATATTAACCAAGGAACAACTGCTATGACCACCACAGGGAAGAAGGTATACTTCAGGTAGAAGAGAAAGTAGAAGAAGGTGGTAGAAAATTTGGGGAGCGTAATGCACTCCACAATATGAAGAATCACTAGACACAGAGTTCCACATGCTGCCTTCTGTTTCACGGTTAGCTTCCAGTGCTGGATCTGTGTGTAGAGTGAGCAGTGAAGGGCCAGTCCCAAGCCTAGGACTGCTCCTGTGTCCCGTGTTAATGATGAGAAGGGCAAAGTTTCTAGCCGAACCCACTCAGCTCTGCTACACCACTTTTTTGCAAGGCGGACAGACCTACATAAAAAAAAAAATGTAATTTTGCTAATGTTAATTAAGCTGATGTTAAAGCTACTATCTACTTATTCATAAGCCGTTTGTTTATCTGAAGATTGGTCACAAAAAAACACACACAAAATCACTAAAACAAGTCTTTTTCTTCAAAAAACCCCACTGTTATGATGTGCAGATTACCTGAGCTGCAGTAGAGACAGACCTTCAGAATGAAGAATATGAATGCATTTCAGACTCTCAATGTGCCACTTCCCAGCCCCATATACTCAATCTGTCACAAAGTGTAGCTGTGAATACAAGCGCTTATGCAACAAACAAAAGGTTAAGAAATTTTAATCTATGGAAAAGTTTTTAGTAGTGTGAAGCGGACAAAGTAAAGCAAAATACTCTGAGCATCCAATAACTACAAAATGTCTGCAATAATTAATCAAACAAAAAGCCGGACTATAATCACAGCAACCTGTCATGTAATACTTAGCAAAGATTAAATAAACTCACATGGACTTCCCCCCAAAAATCCAGAAAGTTCAACATTTCTGGTCAAACCTTATCAACTCCAGCAATTTGCGGCCTTCAACCTGTTTAACTGCTGCAGTGACCTCAATTAGAGAAATGGATCCTGCTGCACTGACCTCAACTAGAGAAATGGATTCAATGCCGTAAGTTGAATATTTAAGCAATAAAGATGAGTGAGTGTAGGTATATGAGAATTTACCCCCGGTTGACATGGTTTGATCACGAGTGATTAAAGGAAGCCAACAGTGGGTAAATCCTCACATATCTACACCCACGAGTTGGGTATTCTGATTATACAATGACATTATTTAAGAACCCTGAGCTGTTGGATATGCTCCACTTAAACAAATCCCAATCCCTCAGAGCCACACGCTCCAGGGATCTAAATCTTGTCATCGCAATGAACAAAACATGCTGGAGGGATAGGTTCCTGACCCAGAGACTCCCCATACTCTGGAATAGACTGCCTATACATGTCAAGCAGAGTGCCTCCTTGGCCCTCTTCAAAAATAACTTTGACGATTGGATGGGAGATAGGAAAGTCACCCTGGGGATCATATCAGTCGCCCTGCTAGACAGGGGTCCAGGAAAGTAAATATTGTGGGAAGAAATATCCAAGGAATTGTTATGGCTAGGCTTGTATAGGCCCTAGGGCCGATAGCCTAGTACCAACCTATGAACCTATGAAAGCAATTGCTTACCTTTCTTAAATAATGTCTGTATAACTGCACCACAGTGTACCTTCGCCTTTGTTGATGTACTGCAAATGCATATGGCACTTGCGTTTCCACGCTTGCACAGTAAATTAGTACTGTTCAATAGAAGCAATGGAGAAAAGAGAATCTCCGCTGTTTTTTTTTTCTTAAACTATAAAAATCAGAAAGTTCAGAGGTATGATAGTCTGCCGAGACAGTGCAGAAATGCAAGGAAAATCAGATAAATTTCTTTAGTTTTACATAACATACCTAATTTTTACTGTATTTGGTCTGCTCTCTATACATACTTCTTAACATCTAAGCTTAAGAAATGTGGACAAACCCTTAAATAATGGGAGACAAAGGCCCCAAAATAGGGATAGATTGTAAATGTTGCTGTTATAAACCTAGAAAGCTGCTAAAATAACAAGATTTGTGTTAGTGTGCATTCTCTGAAGGCTATGAATTTTGAAACTCAAAATGTGTGTCATTATTTAGTGACTTCACTCAGTGATTTGGCAGAAAACCACAAATTTTATGAGTAACAGACCAAAAAATACTGAAGCAAAAAATGTGGCCATTCTGTTAAAATCTGTACAGTTGAGAGGTGTGCCTCTGTAGCATATATCAACAGAAAAAAGTTTGGTTGCTCAATGGTACTTTAGAGGACAGACTTTTTTCTATTGGTATATGCTTGATTTACAATAGGCACACTGGGTGAGCTGTCCAATCAACATGCTCATTTTTTGAATAAAAACAACCCATCACTGTATAATCTTGGATTTTCTCTCAAGGCATGAGAAATAAGATATCTTGGTTGTGTACATAGATCAGGCAACACAAAATTATGTGGAAAGAAACAGAGCAGTAAATGGTAAAAAAGATGAGATACTGGAGGCTACTTGGAATCATCCTGGACAATAAGTCTCAACCTTTAAAAATGTTTATAGTGCCATTAGTAATACATACAAGTCAAAAATTTTAATGGCCGATAGTCCAATTTATGGAGTAAGATTACTATGAAAACTACAGTTAGGTAAGTGAACTTACTATAACGTAGATGCTTTAATAGATCACTGTTGCAGTAGCCTAAGCTATATGGGTTACAGCTTTGCTGAGGATAAGGCCACAGGTTAGTTCTCAAAGCTTTAAGGTACCTTCCACTCACCCTAACTGACATGCTGACATGAGCAGATCCATGTAAAAGACAATTTGTGTGCCAGAATCTGCAGAGCTTTCTAGCTTCAAGAAGGGAGACTACAGCCTTGAAAGGAGCAACTTCATGGAAAGCGTATCCAATATAACTATATAAAGTTATATACAGCCATATGATAGTTATTATATAACTATAGCTATCATATATATATATATATATATATATATATATATATATATATATATATATATATATAGGCACACACACACACTCATATAAAACAAATGAGGGGGCTGGAGGGAGGGGATGGCTACTGCAACAGTGATGTATTAAAACATGTACTGCAAAGGCTAGGTTTATTTACACAGCTGTACTATGTTCAGCATTGAGATTACTGCTGCAGTAGCTGAAGGTACATGGGTAGATTTTCATAAACATACAGGGAGGAGGACGGAATTCAAGCATCCAGGAACCACTGGAAAATGGACCTATCAAAGCCTATTCTGGGCCTGGAAAATGAATCCAGTTTGCAGCGCTTTGTGAAAGTATGCATACAGGACCAAGTTGCTGACCCTAGCATACTCCTAGAATTCATTCCTTTCCAAAAATTCACAGATAAAGCCAAATCCCTGGTAGGATGGGCCCTAGCCCTGCCTGGAAGTGGCTTGATATGGACAGCATAGCAGAAACAGCATAAGAAAACTAACCTGAAATTATCTGCTTTGACACTAGTTTTCCCTTTTTTCTTACCTTTACAGGAGACAAATAGATGATCAGCTTTCCTGAAGGACTTAACTGTGTCTAAGTAGTACCTGAGCTATTCATGGATATCCATAACATGCTGTATTCTTTATTCCTTGTTTTTATGTTCTGGAAAGAATACAAGGAGCTTAACAGCCTGAAACCACTTTAGGGATAAAAGGACTGGTTCTCAAAGAAACATTGCCCTTATGGAAGATGTTGGCTCACTGTAAGAGCTTGTAGCTCAAGATACTCTTTTTGAAGATATCACAGCAATCAGTAGTACACCTTTCCTTAACAACCTCAAGTTACATCACGCTGAAGTGTCAATTTTTCAAGCACGAGCCACTTGTCAATTTTTCAAGCACAAACTTAAGACTTCAAGGAGGAGCCACTTGTTTTCTACATAGACCCATATGAAGAACCTCTTTCAAAAACGGATTGACTTGAGGACATATAGAAAGGAGGGGGGTGTCTAAAAGAAGACAAGCAAAAAAAGGCCAAAAGGTGAACCTTGACAGAGAAGTAAGGACAGAGGATAATAACTCACAAATAATTTAGAAACAAAGGTAATCAGGCCCTGATTCTTAGAATGGCACCTAGAAAACATTTTTCCACTTACACATATTTGATTTTCAAGTAGTTTTTTTTTTTTGCCTCCTTTAGTACCTACCCTACATCCTCAGAAAAAAGTAAAGTATAAAAACTCTATCATTCAGACAACCACCTGAAGTATTTACAGGTGGGGGTGTATCAAACATCTGTCTTGTGTGAGTAAAACCAGTGTGCAAGAAAGCATGTGATAATTGCCCTTGTCCAGTTTCAGAAGAGAGAACCACTGTTGCCTTGGCCAAAAGGATGTCACTACACAATCTTTGCAGAGTATGCGAGAATGTTTAGGATGACTCTGTGAATCAGTGGTAAAGCATACATGAACATTTTTGTCCATGGGAATGAAAATGCATCTGTTTTCTATGTCTGTTTGCAAAGAACCATAGAACAGAACTTCTTTAACTGTTCTAAGAGGAGACATGTGTTCCCTCATAGTAGGATCAATCCCTTGAAGACCCCAAGTGAAGCTTCCACTCATGAGGATCTGTCCTTATCTGCAACAATGTTCTAACAGAATGTATGAAGCCTGAAGAGTCAAGCTGAGCTGAATTACTACCTTCAAGGTAATCATGCCAAGTCTGCAAAGGGGGTAAGATCTGGTACTCATTTGTTTCCTGATGTACCATATCCCTGTGGTACTGTCTGTGATAACCTGCAGAGGTCCTGGAGACCAGATTACATAAGGCTTTCAAAGCACATACTACTGCCAACAGCTCTGATATTTATGTGATTTTATCCATCCTTATTAAGAATTACAGAGACTTAGCACTTTCATCCCTTCTGAAAGTGGTCCCCAAGCAAAGTCTGAAGCATCTTAGAGACCTGGCCTGAAAGGTAACTGGACCACCCACCAAATTAATTCCCTTTTGACAAACCCCATAAATAGAATATCAAAAGAAAAGGGGTGTTGATTCTGAGTCCAGACTGATCTGAGGTACCACGGAATTCTTCTCAAGTGTCTGGCTAGGGCAGTGGTGCACAACCTTTTTGTGGGGAGGGCCACTACACAAATTCTTTATTCATCTGCAGGCCACCTCAAAACACAGTAAGTCGTTACGAGTTAACAACCAGTTACAGGTGACTGGCTACTTAAGACAGCAGTCATGTAATTGTCTGTTTTCTACATCAACTTTGCATTTAACTTTATTCTGGCTTGCAGCCATGACTTATTACAAACTCTTGCAGAAAGTTACTACTGTTTAAAGTCTATAAGTTATAAACAAGAAAGAATAGTTACTTCCGTGGCTAAAATTAAAGGTGTGCGCAACTGCAGTCAATTAAGTAAGCACGTGCTGGAAAGTTATAATGACTGGAGTAAGGCATAGTATTTTTTCACTTTTTTTTTTTAATTTTTTGGTTACTCTCTGGGGCCGGATGGCGTTGCGTGGAGGGCTGGATTTGGTCCCTGGGCCGGGCATTGTGCACCACTGGGTAGTGGAATCATGAGAATCACAGAAGCCATGAAACCCAGAATCCTAAGAAATTCCCTGACAGAGGCCTATGAAGACTGTATCACAGATATGCAGCCAAGCCAGGTATGGAAATAAGGTACACTGCATAATTTAAAAAAGGGGGGGAGATCATGGGAGTTAAAGTTATAGAACCAAGAACTCATCAGGTAGAGTCTATAAGCATGGAATATTGCAAGCAGCACAATTATAAGGGGAAAGCAGATGTAGTGAGAAGGGACCAACAGGCCGAACTTGCTAGGCAGATAATGAAGAAGCAGTGTGAAGAAATATATACAGCGGATACTTAATCAAATTTAGACACTTCAGAATGTGTGTGTGAGTATTTGTATACATCCAGTGAGTTAAATAACATGTTTCCCAATATGAGTAGAAGCTGCTGGAGATGTCACAGTGAAGAGACAGTCAACTGGAATAATACTTTTGAGGAACGTCCAAACTTAATTGAATTTAAAATATCAGTGCAGATTCTAGCAGCTGAGGTAGTTCGGGATCTGTTGGTGGTAGATAAAGCAATGCTTCAACTTAGTTGGAGCTTGAAAGAGACTGTCTCTAGATTAAAACCTTTGTTAGGGCTGATCATGATAACAGTAAACAGCCACAAGGAAGTGTAAATCTAAGAAACTCTTCAAGATCACAAGGGTATTAGAAAAAATTGAAAAGATCAAGACCCTGGAACTAAGAACTCTGGGAGAATAGAAAAATAGCAATCTCTTAAATAAGTGGCAATTAGTATGCAAACAAGAAAAAAGCTACAAGATGGAAATAAAAGAACTAGGGCTAAAATAGAAAAAAGGACTCAAATTGGTATGTGACAAGAATATGATACTCTTGTACTATTTAATAGCACAAAAAGTGTCTTTCTGAAATACCCTATAAGGTATAAGTGACATTTTTGATGCTGGAAAATAAAAAGAATGGTTACTGTAATCACCAGTACTAATAAATAAATAAATACAAAATGTGTCTATTGATGTTTTAAAGAATGTTTAAAATTGCACTTCTCTATTTTTTCACATCTAATATCACTAACCTGAGCTTTAAACATCTTACTAGTCTGCCCCACATAAAATGCATTACATTTATAAAAAAAAATAATAATAAATTATTTCCCTTGCTGTGCATGAAATAATACCAAAACAGCACTTAGTATCATGAGTAGAAAAGTAACTTCCAACCATTACATAGTCACATCATACACAGTTCCCACAACTGTGAAGTTACTTTATATGTACAGATCCATCTTTTCCTTTAGTAGTGCCATATTCTTGTTACCTAGTATTTCTCCCAAATTCTTGCATTGTCTGTAAACAAAAGAATAGAAAGGGGAGGTAAATCTGGTTATTGCTGGATCACTTTTTAAAACTGACCAACTTTTCTGAAATACAAACTGCATATGATGTGTATTACTGCCATATACGGTGAAGAGCCTATCAACCTGTGTAATATCTTTTGGTTTTGGATGATCACTACAGGTGCACTTTTTGTGCAGGTTTAAATGAAAACTAGAGTAGATGTATTCACATATTTCAATGCCAGCCCACCCTGCACCTTCTGATCTTCTCATGTATGCCAGCATCAGGCAGTGGTCATTCAACAAACAAAGACAAGCACTCACAGTAAGCTGTAATGCATATTCAATCACAGTATCCACTCAAACACTGCACCAGTAACCACTTGCACACAGACCTACATTTGCAAAAAGTACAGTTGTGTAAAATCTTACCATAACAGTAGATGTCCTTTCCTTCACTGTTGTAGTATTCCTAACATATGGGATTCCTTGCCATGGAAGCCCAATGTTGGCCAGTACACCAAAGCCTACTGGTGCTTTAAGGTATGCTGAACGTCACACATATAATCCTCGCATAGTCTAGGACAAGGTGATGTCTGGACGTACCATCCTCAGAACTGATTGCCCCAGTAGGAACACTAGTCCCAGAAAACCCAGGAGGTAACCTAGCTCTGGAGATACCATCTAACTTGTAGTGTTTGGTAAAAGTATGCACAAAATTCCAGGCAGCTGCTTCAAGAACAGAATTAGTAACCAAGTTCTTGAAAGAAGCACTAGAAGAAGCCACCGCTCTAATAGAATGAGCCTTTACAGAAGAAGGAAGGCTCTTGCCATGAAAAGTGTACCAAAAGGAAATAGCCTTTGAAATCCAAGAATAAATAGTTTGCTTGGATACAGTTAATCCTAAGGACTTAAGATGAAAAGAAACAAACAGCTGATCAGATTTTCCAAATAAAATCTGAGCTGACTATGCACATAAAAAGTAGCACCCTCTCACTGGCAGATTGTGGAGACGGGAAGAAAGCAGGCAAATTAATATTTTATTTACTTATTTAAGTTTGATGATCGGGGAAGTCCACTGGGCCAAGAAGAGCTTGTTTTCAGTGGAGGTCTGGGGAGAAAAGCTCCATAATAATTGCATGTTACATTTCACATGTTACAAAAGGACATAGTTCATACAGCTAATTAAACATTTACAGATAAGCTCCATGATATTTGCAATTGGCTTGTCACAATGTTACAAAAATGAAAAGACATAATTCAATACAGAAATTTCAACATTTACATAAAGTGAATATTTCTGTTATAAACGCAACTGTAGGTTTAACATTTCAAAATATATAGCTACTAGCCATTAGTAGGTTAGGAAAATATTATGTATGGAGAGGGTAATAGTATATTTGAGATTGGAGAGTATAGTACAATAGATATTAGAGAGAAAATTAGTTTTTAGTAGGGGAGGGGTTGTTTTGGGTGGGATGAAGTAATAGTAGAGGTAGTTGGATGAGTCAGTGCAAGGTGGAATGGGGGAGGGGGTTAAGTTTCAGTGTGGCAAGGGCATTCCCATTTGGAAGAAAGATAAGAAAGTAGCTGAGATTTGAAATTTGTATGGTTAGCTAGGTTGCGTAGGTGTGTGGGCAGAGAGTTCCTCTGTTTAGCTAAGGAGTGGGACAGCAGTACATGGCCAGGAGTTCATGCAGGTTTGTGGACCTGAAGGAGATTTTGTTTTTTGGATCTGAGTTAGCGGTTGGGAATGTAAGGTTTTAAGGAAGTAGCGAGAGCTGGGCAGTTGGCAGGTTTAAAGATGAGCTTGTGGGCAATGGTGAGTTGTAGGTAACTGAGGTAGTTGGGTAGTTTAAGCCAGTTGAGGGTGAGGAGGGAGTGGCAGTAGTGGGATGAGTTTTAGACTGATAAAGTGACAAATCATTAACCACCTTGGACATAAAAGAAGGTTTAGTATGCAAGGACACACTGGCCTTGTGAAATATCAAAAAAGGACAACAAGCCATAAGGACCTGAAGCTCACACACCCATTTGGCAGAAGTAAAAGCCAACAAAAGAACTGTCTTCTAAGAACAATGTTGCAAGGAAGTTGAAGCAGCAGGCTCAATGGGAGCTTGAGTCAACGTCTCCAAAACAAAGTTAAGACCCCAGGGAGGAGGAAAAGGCTTCCTTAGGAAGTCTAATGTGGAGGACTCCTTTAAGGAGTTGTTTAGCCTCAAATCTAGAAGCTAAAGGAGGAGATAAAGGCAGACAAGCAGAGACAGCTGAAAAATGGGCCTTAATAGAGGAATAGGCCAGACCAGAACTGAGCAACTCACACAAATAAGAGAGAGCCCATCTACAGTCAGTGGACCATGTTACAAGAAAGATACCAAATGGAAAACATCTATTTGGATAAGTAGGATTTCCTAGTGGTAGGTTTCCTGTCCTCCAACAGGACCTTCAGCATGTCCTCAGAAAAAAAGGTGTCTATGGGGAATCAAAATTCTATCATCCACAGTGTGAGATGAAGAGTGGACAAGTGGGGATGGATGAGAGATTAGTTGTCTTGTGCGAGTAGATCCACCCTGTGAGGTAACTTGTGAGGATTGCCCTTGGCTAAATGCAAAAGAAGAGGGAACCAATGGTGTCTTGGCCAAAAGGGAGTCACCAATAAGATTTTGGGGGTGTCCTCTTGAATTCTGAACAGGACTTCTGAAATGAGAGGAAGGGGAGGAAATGCATAAAGAAACATCCCCATCCAAGAAAAAGAGAGGGCACCTTCCACACCAGAGGATCTAGGACTCTGGCACAAAATAGAGGAAGTTGTCTGTTCCGATGGGAGGCAAATAGATCTACTTGAGGAGTACCCCATTGGTGGACAATGTCCAGAAACACATCCCTGTGAAGCATCCACTTGTGGGATTGAGTTAAGGATCTGCTCAGAGTATCTGCCACAATGTTTTGAACTGAAGGGATGTAAAAACTGCCTGAAGAGTCACTTGATACTGGACAGCAAGATCCCATACCATAACTGCAAACCGACAAAGAAGGTAAGATTTTGTTACTTTGTTTGTTTATATACCACATCACTGTGGTATTGTCTGTGACTACCTTGAAAGGCCCTGGAGAAAAAAAAAAAAAAAAAAAAAAGAGGATAAAAAGCTCGAAGAGCCAGCATAAGAGCTCCCATCTATTTGACACTGATGTACTCCTTCTGCTGAAGAGGCGATAAACTCCCTATACCTTTAGGGAGCCAAAAGTTGTTCCGCATCCCACATCGGAAGCATCTGTGAACAGTCCCTGAGAGAGAATAGGGGGATAAAAAGGGAGCCCTGGATTTACAGACAACTGCTGTATCCACCAGTGAAGTTCCTTTCTTGAGACAAGGAAGAACAACAACTACAAAGTCTAAAGGATGTGCATGTTGAAGCCAAACTGATTTAAAAACACTGAAACTTTCTTGTGTGGAGATTGGCCACAGGAAGCACAGGAATGGTGGATGCCATGAAACACAGAGCTCTCAGAAATGCCCTGGCTTAATGTTGAGGTCTGAATACACCCTCAGAAGGTGGCGCCTGCTCAGCGGCCCCGGACCCATCCGCGGGAGATACATCCGTTGGTCCAATACCTTGAGTATCTTGCGGCATGCCGGACTCCACATGGGTGTCGGTAGAGGCCTGCGAATCGAAGGTAGCGGGTATCAGGGGCTGCGAAAGCGCCTCACTGAGTACCGGCGAACCGGCGACTGGCTTAGGAGAAGCTTCATCGTCAATTTTGGATCTCGACTGCCTTTCTCTGTCCTTTTCTTTTACGTTTTTTATGTACTCCGGCAGTCAGATTGCTATCCGACGACATTTCTGGGTAGTTAAATCTGTTTCCAAAATACTTTGATGCAAAAATATACCGACGCTTAAAAGTGCGTTGGTTAAATCTAGCACAAAACAGACAGCCAGGCACGTTGTGATCAGGGCCTAGGCAAGGAATACAGTATAAATGGAAATCCTTATGAGGTATTTGCTTCCCACAAGTAATACAATTATTAACTTTTTCTGACATCGGTAAAAAGCTAGAAAAAAGTTTCCCCAACGGGGTACTTGGCTTTAGTGAAGACTTCGGATCTGAAACTCAAACTCGAATATTTCAGTAGTCGGCCGACCGGCACTTGCGAAATGCTTCTGCTTCAGGCACCGCGCGGCAAGAAAGACTAAAAAAAAATGGCGCTGGCTGCATGTTTTATACCCCTGACGACCTGACGTCATGGAAGAGAAGACAGCAACTGACGCAGGACTCAAGACTTTGGAATTCAGGCCGACTGAGGGTAACCTACCAGCAGATTACCTCAAATGTAATGACTGCAACAGTGAAACATGAAGAACATCTCCCTGGCTGTAATGGAGTCCAGAGGAAGAAAAGTTTGAAATAAGGAAATGAGAGTTAAGGCCTTTGAAGAAGACAGGGATACCAGCATAGACATTGTCTGAGTCTTGCAACCCAGAAAAACATGATCCTGAGAAGGAGTCAGAGAAAACTTTGGAAAATTTATTGTGAACCCCAGGATCTGAAGAAGGGAACTGGCAAAATGAAGCTTTTGCAACAGGATCTCTCTAGAAGAAGCCTGAATCAGCAGGTTGTCCAAGGAAGGAAAAATTTGGATCTTCTGAAGCCTGCAAAAAGCAATCACAGGAGCAAGGTATTTGCTGAATACCCTTGGGCCAGTAGAAAGGCCAAAGGGCAAAACAGAGAACTGACAATGCCAGGAAGCAACAGAGAAATGCAAATACTTCCTGAAAAGTGGATGGATTGGAATATGAAGATAACCATCTTTGAGACCCAGAGACACAATATAAGCCCGAGGGAACAAAAGAGTCTGAAGGGACAACATTCAAAAGGTAGGCACCTTCAGAAAAGTGTTTAGATGACAGAGGTCTACAATTGGTCTCCAAGCACCCTCTTTTTTAGGTACTAGAAACGTTCTTGAGTAAAATCCCTTCGCCCTTTGGAATGCAGGTACCTCTTGAATAGTACCTGGCGTTAAGTAAGAACCTCAGGGAAAAACAAAGTTGTTCTTGAGGGGGCTGAGGATTCCCAATAAAAGGGGGACAGGATTTCCACACCATGAAATACTCCTGGTGAATAATGGACAGAATCCAAGAATCCGGAGTAATCTGAAGCCAAGCAGGAAGAGAAACAGAAAGGCAGAGAGAAAGAGGAATGTGGCTGGGAAGAGACAGATAGTCATACAGCACCTGGTTTATCAGGAAAGGAAGACTTCTGAGTCCCTGAAGTCTGAGTAACCTTAGCAGAAGGAGCCAGCTTGCCACTCTTTTTGCCCTTAGTAGGAGGGTGAGATTGCCTGCAAACAAAGGCTGGCTTATTGGGATAGTTTCTCTGAAATTTAGACAGAGGAGAGACAAACACATTGGAGTTCCTGCAAGGCCTTCCCCTTATCCCAAAGGGACTTAAACCAGCAGCTGCTTCTCCAAACAAATATTTATTATCAAGAGGAACATCCATTACTTTACCCTTGATATCATCGGGTAATGGCTGAAGCTTAAGCCAATAATACCTTCTCATCACTGAACCAAAAGCAGCAGCCCTAGAAGAGGCATCTACTGCATCATAACTGCACTTAACGGAAAGATAAACCATTTGAGAGGAAGTCCCTAACAACAGAAGTTTTACCCTCAGAGTCATGGAGATCCTAAATAAGCTGACAAGCCTGAGAAAGGAGAGCCAACACATAACTATCAGACCCATATGTCAAGAAAATAGCCCTAAAAGCCAGAGTAGCTGAGGTATAACCTTCTTACCTATCCAAACACAAAAAGTCAAGGAAAACCTTAGTAAATAAAGCAATTAAACCACCAAAGCCAAGGTACGCAATAACACCCTCCAAGAGTAAAAAGTTGACTGTGAGCAAAAGAAATGTCCACTTCCAAGGATAAATACAACTAATTTTATTACCGCATTAACCCCATCCACAAAATACTTTTCATCAAAAACTTTTTCAGACAAGACACCAGAAAGCCATGCAAACCCTCTATTAATACTATAATCAATTAAACCACCCTAGAATTTAAAAATGCAAACCAACATATTTTATAATAACTAATAAAATAATGTGGTCAAAGTACATTTTAATAACACCACTCTAAAATACGTACATTTTTGAAACATATATACATGGAAACTTTATAAGTGTGTGTATCATTAAATACAAAACATATTCAAACACATCTCATCTAAAAAAATACTATTTAAAATAGTCCTAATACATTTATTAAAACATTAACTTGACATTAATAATAACGCTATAAAATCCATAATTAATCAAAACCAAATATTGCAAAATGGTGTTAATATGCTAGGGTATATCTTAATAAATATCTACCAGTATTGTAAACATTTTGGAACATTGCCCGCAGGTTTAAATACCTTGCCAACAATCTCCCTGCCCTTAACTTTAATACTGATAAAAAAAAAAAAAAGAAGTTATGTTCTTACCATAACGTTCCATGTGAGTTGTTCATCTCACCTTTGTTCTTACACATGGGTACGGAGCTGATCCATCGGCTCCAAGCCGGCCGCTTTCCAAGCTCAAGATCTCTGAGTAGCTTAAGACACAGTCCCTATCCCATGATGCTCTCTGACTGACCTCGGATCTAGTTTGCTGAACCCAGCAAGAACAAATACCACTAAACATACCAATATGCCAAAAATATACACATGTATACATATCTTTAGAATCTGCTAATAAATACTCTGGCTGGAGTAAAGGAAAAGTACAGCTGTGTACACTTACCATAAATGTAGATGTTTGAGTGTATTCACTGTTGCAGTCATTACATTTTGGGTAATCCTGCTGGCAGGTTGCCCTCAGCTGGCCTGAATTCCAAAGTCTTGGGTCCTGCGTCAGCTGCTGTCACCCCTTCCCTGACGTCAGGTCGTCAGGGGTATAAAAGAAGCAGCCAATGCCATTTTCTTCAGTTTTTCTTGCCCCAGATGTCAGGTGTCCCCAAAAAGGGTAGCCAAACTTTATATATATATATTCAGAAATACACCAATATAAATTTTACCTTCATCTATAAGCAAATACACCACATAGGTAGTATAAATCAGAGAGGGAAAGATAAGATCCAAAAGAAAAAAGGGGGAAGGCGGGTGGGTAACCTGGACTGCAACCGTGAATACACTCGAACATCTACATTTATGGTAAGTGTACACAACTGTACTATGTTTTTCATGTCTCACTTGCAGTCATTACATTTGTGTAGAGTCCCAAAGCTATGGTTGGGAGGCTGGAACTAGACAGCAGTAGGAGCGACTATGAGGCCCTGCAGAACTGCAGTGGCAAAGCCTGCCCTGGATTTAGAGTAGAGTGGCAGATGATAATGCTTTGTAAAGGTGTGCACTGAACTCCAAGTAGCCGCCTCTAAAATGTCTCTGGTTGGTACTCCCCTGAGAAAGGCTGCTGAGGTGGCTGCAGTTCTGCTGGAATGAGGCCTAATGCCCTTAGGCACTGGCTTGCCATGGTGCAAGTAGCAGAAACGAATGCAGTGGCCTAACCACTTAGAAATAGTCTGCTTTGAGATAGGCTTTCCTTGTGATCCTGCAGCATATGCCACTAGTAATTGCTCTGTCTTCCTGAAAGCTTTGGTTCTGTCCAAGTAGAATCTAAGCTGTCTGTGTATGTCCAAAGAATGCAGAATTCTCTACCCCTTGTTCTGTGGATTTGGGTAAAAGGTTGGCAGACGGATGGCTTGGTTAAGAGCCACACTGGACACTACTTAGGCATAAATGTTGGGTTTGTCCTCAGGGAGACCCTGTCTGGATGAAAAATGATGAAAGGTTCCACAGCCATGAGCGCCTGTAGCTCTGAAACTCGTCTTGCAGAAGTAATTGCTAAATGCAGAGCTGCTTTCCAAGATAAAAACTTCATATCAGCAGTAGCAGCTGGCTCAAAAGGAGGCAAGGTGAGCTTTTCCAAGACATAGTTGAGGTCCCATGCAGGTATTGGTAGTCTCCTTGGGGGCCTTAAATTTTTGGCTCCTCTGAGGTACTGCCTTAATAAAGGGTGCGAAAAAAGTGGTGGCTCTGTATTGTAATGAGCCGAAATGGCAGAGGTATGAATTTTAATTGATGAAAAAGATAGACCTTTGTCCAGCATCTCAGTTAAGTATTGCAAAATCTGAGAAATATTTGGTAACGCTGTATCAGTTCCTTGTGCCTGGTTCCAGGCACAGAATCTCTTCCATTTTCCAGCATAAGACTTTCTAGTACTATGCCTTCTTTCTTCCAGAATGACATCCATCACAGCTTTACTGAGAGGTGTTTTTTGTATGACTACATTATCCGCCATGCTGCCAAGTTTAATGTCCTGAGATGGCTGTGCATTATCTGATTGTTTTGCTGGGACAGTAATCGAGGTATTTGAGGTAAGGTCCAAGCTGGGTATAGAGATAACTTTCTTAGTATTGGATACCAGTACTGGCATGCCCAGTCTGGGGCAATCAGTATCATCTTTGGCTTCTTCTGTCTGATCTTTAGGAGCACCTTGGGGAGGAGAGGCAGTGGAGGAAAGGCATATACTGATAGTTTTTTCCAGCTGAAAGATAGGGCATCCACTTTCCATGCTTGTCTGTGATAAGTCCTTGTGCAGAATCTTTTTAGTTGGTAACTGAGAGGGGAGGCAACTAAATCTATGTCCAGGCATCCCCATTTCCTTGTTAAAATGCTGAAGACTTGTGGATCCAGCTTCCACTCATGGGGATCCATGAGGTTTCTGCTTAGTTTGTTTGTCAGAGTATTTTCCTTTCCTGGCAGGAATTGTGCCTGCAGAAGTACTTGGTAAGTCAAAGCTGTGCCCCTCAAGGTCATGGCTAGTCTGCAAAGGGGGTAAGAATGTGTGCCCCCCTGCTTGTTTATATACCACATGACCGTGGTGTTGTCCGTCTTTATCAGTAGTTGTCCCGGATGAAGTAGGTCCTTGAAGGCTGTCAGGGCATTTTGAACAGCTAACATCTCTTTTTAATTGATATGTAGATGCATTTAGTTTGAGGGCCATGTGCCCTGAATGCATCTTCCTACCATGTGGGCTCCCCAGGCATAGTCTGATGCATCCGTTGTTCGTGTCTGCCTGGCTGGAGGTAATGGGAATGGCTGTCCCTTGTTCTGGTAGCAAGCCTTTGCCCACCATCGAAACTCCTGTTGCAGGCAGGGAACGAGAGTAATAACTGTTTCCAGGCTGTGGCAATGTTGAGTCCAAACACTTTTTAGCTACCATTGAAGTTTCCTTATATGCAGTCTTGCATATGGAATCAGTAGGATGCAGGATGCCATGAAGCCCAAAGCCTGCAGAATTTTTCTTGCAGATAACTGGGCCTTTGTTGTCAACATTTTGAAATAGGTAGTCAGTTGCCTTTGTTTGTCTGGCGTGAGATAAGCCATCTGGGCAGTTGTATTCAAGCTTGCACCCAGGAATGTTATCTCTTGTGAGGGTACTAGTTTTGATTTCTTTTTGTTGACTGTATACCCTACGCATGTTAGAAGTCTTTTCACAAACGCCAGATGTTGAAGAAGAATATCCTTGTTCTCTGCTTGAATGAGATAGTCGTGCAAGTAAGGATATATTTGTATTCCTCTTTGTCTGCAGAATGTAATTACTGGTGCCAGGCACTTTGTAAAGACCCTGGGCGCAGTAGATAAGCCAAAGGGCAGTGCAGAGAATTGGTAATGCATTGAACCAGCCTTGAATCTTAGGTATCTTCTCCATGATTGTCTGACTGGAACATGCAGGTATGCCTCTTTTAGGTCTAAAGTCACAAGCCAAGCATTCTTGCCCAGCATGGGCAGAAGCTGCTGCAAAGTCAACATTTTGAATTTTGGAATATCCAGGAAAGTGTTCAGAATAGATAGGTCCAGTATCGGCCTCCAGGCCTTGTCCTTTCTGGGTACCAAGAACAGTCTTGAGTAAAATCCTTGTCCCTGCTCTTGCTCTGGTACTTGTTGAATGGCCCCCATGTCCATGAGGGATGAGACTTGTTTTTGTGCCTCTGCCCATTGATTTTTTGGCAGATCTGGCCAGCCGTTTGTCTTTGGCAGGGTATGGAAATGGAACTTGTAGCCTTGTGACACTATGTTTAGAACCCACTTGTCCTGGGTTATGATGTGCCAATTTTGAACAAAAAGTGCTACTTTTCCCCCTAAGGGTGCTGCCAGAAGATAAGTGCTTGGTGCAGGCAGGGGGAAGTCATTGGGACTGTTTCTGTATGTTTGTGATCTATCTTCTCCAGCTTTGGAGGTAGAAGCATCCCATTGCTTGGGCCTATAAGAACCTTGAGCCTGGGATCTGCCCCTAGGGCATCTGGATCTGCCCCTTTGAGGTCTATCTGTCATAGGAAAGGACCAATTTTTTGTAGGCCAGTGTCTACTAAACCTAGGTGGCTGTACTTGTAAAAAATCTTTGACAGTTTGCATAGATTTAGCTTTGTCCTCCATTTTCTTTAACACCTCTTCTGCCTCAACACTAAACAAAGTATAATGCTGTAAAGGTGCATCTACTAATTTAACCTTAACATGATCAGGCAGATTTTGTTCCTTTAACCAAGCATTAATTACAGAATCCATAACTGCGGCCCTGCAGGAGGCCTCCAAAGAATCAAAATCACATTGCAAAGTATGTTTTCCAACTTGTTCTGCTGCATACAATAAATCCTGTATTTCCTTGTTTGCTGCACATTCAGAATTTAACAACATTTTCTGTTTAAGCAATCCCATGACACGTTGCTGATACTTAAGCATATGAAACTGAGAGTTTAAGACCCTTATAGCCAAAGTTGCAGATGTGTAAACCCTTTTTCCCCATCTATCCAGTGCCCTTGAATCTCTGTCAGAGGGGGTTGGGTTTTTTTGCAGTGGAAGCCTCAACTCCCTTTGGACCCTGTGAAATAGTTTCTGGGTCAGCAGCAGGGTTTTTAAAAAGAAATTTGTGTGAGTCAGGAACCCTGTAATATCTGTCTGGGGGTAAGGAGTCAGGGGTCAGACTAGACTCCGAAAACACATCATCTACAATGTCTAACACAGGTGGAATGGCTAGAGGCCTGAGCTGAGGTAGTAAAAGAAAATCCCTGAGCCTCTTTTTAGAGTCTGAAAAATCTTGGCTCTCCCAGTGGAAATGCTCCCTCATGGTATGCAAGGTTTCCCCAAAGGAATAGTCCTTAGGAGGAGATGCTGAAGGTATAGATTTCTTCAGCATCAGAATCATCATGGGGGTGAAGAGAATATTCCTGATCAGAAGAGGAATTAGAAGAAATAGAAACCTGATCTGAAGATTCATAGTCAGTGTCTTGCCTAGGCCTCTTATCAGGAGGGGGATGGGAACCCCTGATCAAGGTAATCAAGTCTTCGGCCATTTTGAGCATCTGTTTTTTGGGCATAGAGGCTTGTCCACGTGGCTCTTGAGTTTGTTTCCTTGCTTTAGAAGGTGCTTTAGTCTTTGCCTTTGAAGCTGAAGTCGTTTTAATGTAAAGATGTTTAGGTCTGAATACACCCTCAGAAGCCGGTACATGTTCAGCGGCTCCGGACCCATCTGAGGGATTAGCATCCGAGGTTCCAATACCTTGAGTATCTAGCGGCATGGCTGACTCCACGTGGGAGCCGGTAGCGGCCTGCGACTCTAAAGTAGCGGGTGTCAGGGGCTGTGAAAGCACCTCACTGAGAACCGGCGAACTGGCGACTGGCTTAGGAGAAGCTTCGTCATCGGTTTTGGACCTCTGTTGTTTTTCTCTATCCTTTTCTTTGCGTTTTTTGTAAACTCCGGTAGTCGGATGGCTATCCGACGACATTTCAGGATAATTAAACAGGCGTCCAAAAAAGTTTAAAGCAAAATCATACCGACACTTAATAGTGCGTTGGTTAAATCTAGCACAAAACCGACAACCAGTAACGTTGTGATCAGGGCCTAGGCAAGGAATACAGTAAGAATGAAAACCTTATGAGGTATTTGCTTTCCACAAGAACTACAATTATTAACTTTTTCTGACATCGGTCTGGAGCAAGAAAAAAGTTTCCCCAACGGGGTACTTCGCTTTATTGAAGACTTCGGATATGAAACTCAAACACGAAAATCTCAGGAGTCGGAAGACCTGCACTTGCGAACTGCTTCTGCTTCGGGCACTGCGCGGCAAGAAAAACTGAAGAAAATGGCGTCGGCTGCTTCTTTTATACCCCTGACGACCTGATGTCAGGGAAGGGGTGACAGCAGCCGATGGCAGGACCCAAGACTTTGGAATTCAGGCTGGCTGAGGGCAACCTGCCAGCAGGATTACCCAAATGTAATGACTGCAACAGTGAAACACGAAGAACATCTAGTTAGACCAACTAGACCACCAGTCATACCCGCTCTTCAAGAACCTGGAGGGGGAAGGTGGGAGGGAGTGTAAGAACAAAGGCGAGATGAACAACGTTATGCTAAGAACATAACTTCTTTATGTGAAGTTGTTCAATCTCGCCGTTTGTTCTTACGTGAAGGCCCCAAGCACCATAATCCTGGGTGGCTCACGGGAGTACATTCCTAAGAACAGTGGAACCAAAGGAAGCCCTGTCCGTGGAGGCCCTGTCCACTTTGTAATGAGTGATAAACGTATGAGGTTTGGACCAAGTAGCAGCTGCACAAATAGTGTCCAAAGGCAAACGGGCTGCATGAGCCAGAGATGTAGACACAGCCCTGGTGGAATGTGCTTTCACACTATGTTCTAAAGGTTGATCGGTTGATGAATATATATATTATATATATATATATATATATATATATATATATATATATATATATATATATATATATTTATATATACAATCAGATAACCACTTAGACAATGTAACTTTAGCTACAGGCAGCCCCTTTTTACTGTCTGCATGAGAAACCAAGAGTTGTTCCGATTTCCTAAACTCCTTTGTTCTGTCCAAATAAAACCTCAATTGTCTGTGAACATCAAGTTTATGTAACATATATTCTAATTTATTCGAATGATGTCTGAAAAAGGTGGGCAGCTCAATAGACTCGTTCAAATTGACCTCGGAGCAGACCTTAGGAAGAAAGGTGGGATTTTTCCTGAGATGAAAAACCAGATACGGAGGCCTGACAGAAAGAGATTGTAGTTCCAAAACTGTACGAGGTGAGGTAATAGCCACCAAGAATATTGTTTTCCAAGAAATGAACTTCAAGGGACAAGAAAGATGCAGGTTCAAAGGGGGGGGAGCATAAGCTGAGATAGTATTAAATTTAGATTCCAGGGGGTAACTGGTTGTCTGACAGGTGGCCTAAGATGATGAGTCCCTTTCAGAAAGGCTTTACATAATCTGTGAGTGATAAGATTAGAGCCCTCAAATCCCAGGGGAAAATTTGATATTGCAGCCAACTGAACTCTTACAGTGGCAGCTGCTGCACCTTCGTGAAAAGGCATAGTCAGAAACTCCAGAACACTATCAATAAGAGCGACATAGGGATCAATATCATGTTGAGAGGCCCAATAAACACAACGGTTCCATTTGCTGTTGTACAGTCTTCTGGTAGAGACTTTATGAAAGGGGACTAAAATATGTTGCACCGCGGAAGACAAATTATATGATCTGGCTAGGTTGGGAAGTGGAGCAGCCAAGCTGTCAGTTTGAGGGCCTGAAGAGAGGGGTGAAGAACTCCTGACGAGTGAGTCAGAAGGTCTGGCACTGGGTTCAGAAACCAAGGTTCTTCCAGTTGACATTGGTGAAGGAAGGGGAACCATATCTGCAGAGGCCAAAAAGGGGCTATCAGAATAACAGTCCTTCCTGAGCTTTTTACTTTCTGTAAAAATCTGGGAATCAGCGGGTTGGAGGAAAGGCATAAAGGAGACCCGAGGGCCAATCGTGTACTAGTGAATCCCTTGGGCTGTACCCCGGAGGAGGATTCAGGGCAAAATAGCTTCTGCATTTGGCATTCAGCAGGGATGCAAAAAGGTTGCAGCAAGGCTGGCCCCATCTGCGGAAAATCATTTCCGCCACTTCTTCTTTGAGGGACCACTTGTGGGGCAACAGAACTGCTCTGCTCAGTTTGTCCGCTATCATGTTGGATTTCCCAGGTATGTGCGTTGCTATCAGAAAGCGCCTGGTGAATACAGCCCACTGCCAAATTCTCAAGGCTTCTTGGCCATAAGGGGTAAGACTTGGTTCCCCCCTGTTTGTTGATGTACCAGAACACTGACATGTTGTCCATATGGATCACAATTGTCTCCCGAGGCAGAGAGCCGTGGAAGTGCTGCATGCTAAAAGCACCACTCTCAACTCCAGGACATTGATGTGCAAACGAGATTCCATCTCTGACCAGATACCTTGGGCAGTTCTTCCCTGAAAAAACCCACCCCCACCCTATCAGGGAAGTGTCCGTGGTCACCATGGCTATGGGAGGGGGAAGTACAAATGGTCGACCTGTCGTCATCTGGTGACTGTTCAACCACCAGAGAAGGTCCTTCTTGCAAGCGTTTGTCAGTAGGATCTTGAAAGACATTGGGAGTTGTTGATAAGACCACCGGGTTAAAAGCAACCATTTGGAGTATCCTCATGTGCATCCATCCCAGAGGAACCGCTATGAGGGTTAGCTGCCATGGTGCCTAATAGTTTTAAAAACCTGAAAGGCAGGTACTCTTTTCTTTTAACAAGCGGGACACCTGATTTCGTAGAGAGATATCTTTCTTGAGGTAATCTGACCAAGGCAGTGGTGGTGTCCAGTTCTGCTCCGATAAAGGAGATATGCTGCGATGGTAATAAGGCAGATTTTTCGAAATTTATGGTTATTCCTAACCGATAACAGAGATTGCTTGTATGATCCCTGAAAAGAATGAGTTGATGCCTGGTGGTGGCGAATAGGAGCCAGTCGTCCAAATGCGGAAACACCCGGAATCCTAGATGCCTCAGGTAAGCCGTAACCACTGCCATGCATTTGGTGAACACTCTGGTGAAACCAAAGGGCAGTGCTCGAAACTGGTAGTGACTGGCCCCCATCCGGAAACGCAAATGATCTCTGGATGGTCTGGCCATTTTGATGTGGTAGTACGCATCCTTGAGATCTAAAGAGCGCATCCAATCGCCCGTTCCCAGGAACGGGAGTATTGACTGAAGCGTGACCATCCGGAACTTTTCCTTCTTTACAAAAGCGTTGAGCTTGCTGAGGTCTAAAATGGGCCTCCAGTCCCCCGTTTTCTTTGGAACTAAAAAGAATCTGGAGTAAGTTCCGGATCCTATCTAGTCCACCGGGACTGGCTGGATAACTCTTTTCTCTAGCAGCTTTTGGATTTCTATAGCTGCTTGATCCCGCAGACTGGATGGAACATCTGGGATTCTTGCTCTGACTGGCGGGGACTCTGAAAAGGGGATGATGTAACCTCTGGTAACTATGCTTTGTACCCAAGAATCTGATGTAATTCCTAGCCAGGCTTCTGGGTACAAAGCCAAGTGACCCCCGACTGCCTCCAGAGTAGGACAGTCGGGCCTCCTCTCATGAGCGCGGATAAGGCTTGCCAGAGAATTGCTCCCTGTTGCCCTGGTTTTGCGGACCCCTTCTGCCACCAAAGTGGCATCTTCCGTTATTGCCCCCTTCTCTGCCCCTGAAGGGGGGTTCACTAAGTGTGTTCTGGAAAGCTCCTTGGGACTTCCGGAACCACATTTCTCCACTTTTCTGCCCTTTGGAGTATGGTCTAGTAGGGGTGGAAAAACAGACTCCTACGGCAGATAGAGTCTTTCCTTCCTGCTCACACTTAATGAGAGTCTCCTTGACTTGGGGCCCAAACAAAGTAGAGCCATCAAATGGGGTGTTGACAAAGGAAGACTTGAAGGCTTCCACAAAGGAGCATAAGCACATCCAGGACTGTCTCCGCAGAGCTATCGCTGAACCTGCTGCTCGACTCGACCCATCGGCTGCATAGGAAATGAGCCACATGGACGAGTTGACAATGGAATTAAGGGTAGAAAGTTGAACTGTCACCTTCTCAGAAATAGCTTCATCTGTGTTACCCTTTAAAGTATCTCCACGTTCCTGGAGGAGACCTCGTTGAAGACGGGTAAAATGGGTTAAGTAGTTAAGCGATCACATGGCAAACATCGCAGAACTAAAAATGCGTTTCCCATATCTGTCCATAGTCCTAGAATCTCTATTAGGAGGATGAATAGTAGAAGAGGTCTCGGACATCTCTTTCTTGGTGGCCGCCGCTACCACCATGGCATCAACAGGGACTCCTTTAGTGAGGTATAATTTGTCTTGAGGGGAAGTGATGAACTTATTGGGCCTCTGGGAGACTGGTTCCATAGAATCAGGGGACTCCCCAAGCCCTTCGAGCAACCAGATCCATCAGTTCATCGAAGGGCGGAGTGACCCAGGAGGTGGAAGATTGAGACCCAAAGGTCTTCAGGAGCATCGACTCATCCTCAGTAGGGGTAACAGACTACCAGTCACCCCTCTGTTTCAGTATTTCCAGGATGTCTGCAAAGGAGACATCCTCCGAGGGGGACCGTCGGGACCCTTCTGATTCCTCTACGTCGGTGTCTGATGTCAAGGATTCCTGAGGGGAATTCAAATGCCTCCTCTTGCAAACTCTCTTTCTGGGGACCTCATCAGTGGGAGCATCTGGTGAAGTCTCAGTAGAGCAGGGTTCACCCAAAGGGGTTACCTGAGGCTCTGAGTCTCGACGCTTAGTAGGGACCTGCGATGTAGAGGCAGAACACGTCATTTTAGGGGAGGAAGAGTAGAGACCTGAGGAAGTAAGAGTCTTGGCAGACATTACCCTCCTCATGGCATCGAAGGCACCGAAGTCTCGAACAGAGGAACCCACCTGTTCCGAGAAAGAAGGCGGCCTCCCCGGTGCCGAGATCAAGGGCTCTGAACCAGAGGACAGAGCCGAGCTCATCTGCGCCAAGGCCCCGAGAGGAAAGGTCGGAACCGATGAGTCGGTTTGACCCCCCCCCCGGAACCGACGAGAGAGTGTCAGCTCCAAGACTCTTCGAACGGCACCGAAGAGATCAGGGTCGACGGAGCCGAAGTCACTGGGACAGAACTCTGCTCCGTGGATTCCACAACCATCAGATCTTCCGCCTCCGGCTCCGAAGGCCTAGGTAAGCTCGGAGGAGTAGTCACAGGCAAAGGGACAGTAGTAGGAATCGAACCCAGTTGGGACGAAACTGAAAGTAATTTGGCCAATGCCGGATTCTCTAAGAGCCTCTGCACCACACGGTCCACATAGACGTCTGAAAGGGTCCAAGAAGAACGGGTCGAACGGACTGAAGAAGCCACAGATCTAAGTACTGGAGACTTCAACACCTCTGACACCGGCCCCAGCTCAGAGAATTGACTCCGAAACATCGGTTCGGTGCACGGCTCCGATGACTTAGGAACCGGTGACCGCACCTTAACAGAGGTGCTCGGAACCGAGGGCCTGGGTTCCGAGGACACCCTTGAAGACTTCGACCCTTTCGAAGACTTGGAGGTCTGGTCAGCCTTATCCAAGGCTTCCTGAAATTCAGGTTTCAACAGTCCTCTATCAATTAACTTTCTTCTTCTTTCAAGTAATACTCTGCCACTAAAAGAGTGGCAGATAGAACAATCCTCCTGTAAATGCACAGGTCCTAGACAATATACACAAGACACATGATTGTCTGTAATAGACATTTTCTGTCCATAGTCGCACCTCTTGAAACCTGACTTCTGTTTCTCTTTTTGGTCAGACATAATATTAAACAGCACACAATTATCAGATCCCTGATAATAAGAAACAAAACGGTACTATAAGGAGTTCAAGACTGTTGAACTTTCTACCAAAACACAATTATCTAAATATTTATAGCAAAAAGCAAAGTACACTATCTTATGACTAAGTATAAAGGGATAGAGAAATCAAGTTGACAGAACCCTGTTCAACTATAGCAGTGAAGCACAGAAGTGCCTAAATGAAAAAGAGGGCAAGGCCCAAGAGCAACCTCTCCAAAAACAACAACACAGCTAAAAATCCACACAACAAGAGGGACACAGCCCTAAAAAAATAACAGGAACCGATTACTAACTGTAATAAGACTATCAACTCTACGAAAAACTATTAGTACTGTTTGTTAAAAGATAGAAAAAGAATTATACTGGCCCGAGCTCTCTGAAGATCTTGCGATCCATTGCAGCGGCAAACTAAATCTGAGGTTAGTCAGAGAGCATCATGGGATATGGACTGTGCCTCGAGCTAACTCAGAGATCTTGAGCTTGGAAACTGGCCGGCTCAGAGCCGATGGATCGGCTCCGTACCCACGTGTAAGAACAAATGGCGAGATTGAACAACTTCATATGATATGTTCTCGAGTCCAGGGGTTCTATTGGCCTTCTTAATTAGCCATTCCATGGTTCTACTGTCATGATCAGAAAACAGTAACTTGGGCAAAGGGAGCAATTGAGAGGGATTGCTAGAAGCTACAGACACCACAGAAGGGTCAGCAGCAGGTCATTTGTACAAAAGGGTACAATCCTCAGTCAACCTGTAAAACTCATCAGGCTTCTTGGAAGCAGGGGGCAAAGAATCAGGGACTTTAGAGACATTAGAAAATGCATCCAACAAAGCAGCCAAAACCAGAGGAACAGAACCCCCTGAGGAGGTTTCAATGCCATTAAAGCATTAAACAAACCCTTAGTAAAGGCCTGCCACTCACTCTGAAGATCCCTAGGAGCAGGAGAAACACATTTAGTTTCAATAACCATAGTAGGAACTTCTTCCCCAACTAAAATCTGCAGAACACCCTAGAGATAATCAACCGTGGTTCCTCCTGAATGTCTGAAACGGACACCTGCAAAGCCTCACTGAATGTGCTGCAAGCTGGATCCTCTCCGGCTTCCAACCCGGTCGCGGCAGAGGAATCAGACAACAAAGCTGGGTGAACCTCTGGGTTCTCACCGACCTTAGAAGAAGCACCAGGCAGAGGCTGGACAGCGGAAGATTCCAGTCTAAACTTTTTAACCTTCTTCCCAAACGGCTGACCCTCAGGGTGGGAAGTTCCTTCCACTGTATTCTTAGAGAGAAGCTTAAGACACTGGTTTTCAAGATACAAAGAAAGGGGAGAAAGCCTGCTATGAAGGGTTTTCAGTACAAAAAAGCCTGACAAATCAAACAGGTCATATGGGTGTGAGAAGCTCCTAGGCAAAAAAGACATTTATAGGTTCATTGGCGTTTACTAGGCTAACGACCACAAGGGCCTTTTTAAGCCTAACCATGCATCCCAAATCTCTGACAAGTTCTGATACCCTCGATAATTGTAAGCATGGGCCTGGGAGATTAACTATTTACAGGTCACCTGTGTCCATTACAGACATAGGTGCCAAACCAGGGATGAATTTCCGTTTTCCCATCTAATTGTCCAAGTTGCACTCAAATTGTGTCAGGGAGGAACTCTGCTTCACATGGATGGGGAGCCTGTTCCACAGACGTGGCACTCTCTGGGATACATACCTATCTCTCCAGCAGGCCCTATTTATATCACAAGCAAGGTTTAAGTCTTTAGAAAGTACAGTTGTGTACACCTACCATAAATGTAGATATTCGAGTGTCTTCACTGTTGCAGTCATGACTGTAGGGTTCTCCCCTGCCGGCAGGCAGTCCTCGGTCGGCCAGAATCCCAAAGTCTGGGTCCGGCGTCGGCTGTTCAACCATGCTCCCTGACTTCAGAGCGCCAGGAGTACAAAGCTGACAGCCGACGCCATGTTCTCCAGTTTTTCTTGCCCCAGATGTCAGGAGTCCCAAAATGAGAAAGGTCCCATATCCTTTGCAAATACACCTCAGAAGAATGGTGAAAAAAGGAACCACACAAAAGTAAAAATAAGAGGGGACAGGAGGGAGGGAAACCCAGACTGCAACAGTGAAGACACTCGAACATCTACATTTATGGTAGGTGTACACAACTGTACTATGTTCATCGTGTTTCACTGTTGCAGTCATGACTGTAGGGTAGAATCCCAAAGCAGAATGAAAGGGAGGTGGTCATAAAGTAGAAGGGGCGGCTAAAAGGCCCTGCAAGACTGCAGAAGCAAAGCCTGCCCTAGACTTAGAGTGGAGAGGTAGATTGTAGTGCTTTGAAAAAGTATGCACTGAACTCCAAGTTGCAGCTTCCAAAATGTCTTTGGTAGGAACTCCCTGAGGAAGGCAGCAGAAGTGGCAGCAGCTCTGGTGGAATGAGTCCATTATACTCCCTGGGATTTGCTTTCCATGGTGTGAATAACAAAATCTGATTCCATGAGCAATCCATTTAGAAATGGTCTGTTTTGAAATGGCTTTACCTTGGGAACTTGAAGCATAAGAAACAAACAATTGCTCTGATTTTCTGATGTCCTTGGTTCTGTCCAGGTAAAAACGTAGTTGTCTGTGTACATCCAAGGAATGTAAGATCCTTTCCCCTTTATTTTGAGGAGTGGGGAAAAAAGTTAGCAAGTGGATAGTTTGATTTAAAGCCACTTTGGAAACCACCTTAGGCATGAATGTAGGATTAGTCCTCAAAGACACCCTGTCTTGATGAAAAATAATATAAGGTTCCACAGCCATAAGAGCTTGCAACTCTGAAATTCTCCTGGCAGAGGTCAGGGCTAACAGGATGGCTGTTTTCCAAGATAAAAACTTGATGTCAGAAGAGGCAGCAGGCTCAAAAGGAGGTAAGGTGAGCTTTTCCAAAACATAGTTGAGATCCCAAGCAGGAATGGGAGGAGATCTAGGAGGTCTTAAGTTCTTAGCTCCTCTGAGAAACTGTCTCATGAGCTGGTGGGAAAAGATTGGAGGGTCTGTACTATAATGAGCGGAAATAGCAGAGGCATGTATCTTAATGGAAGAGAAAGAGAGACCCTTATGTAAGAGATCTGTCAGGTAAAGTAAAATCAAAGGAATGTTCGGAAGGAGAGGATCAGAATCCTGAGCCTGCATCCAGGAACAAAATCTTTTCCATTTTCCTGCATAAGATTTTCTAGTGCTAGGACGTCTGGCTTCTAAAATGACATCCATAACCTGCTTGGGTAGGAGAGAAGGAATCAAAGGCCCTGGATTAACCAGGCCGCCAGGCTGAGAGTGCTGACATGGGAGTGTAGAACCTGACCCTGATGCTGGGACAGAAGGTTCGGAGTCTGTGGTAAGACCCAAGGGGGCTCCAGACATAGGTTTTTCAGAGTGGGGTACCAAAACTGTCGAGGCCAATTTGGGGCCAACAAGATTATCATCTTGGGCTTGTCCTGTTTGATCTTTAATAATACTCGTGGAAGAAGAGGAAGAGGCGGAAAGGTATATCCCGAGAGGTTTCTCCAACTGAATGATAGTACATCCACTTTCCAAGCTTGTTTGTGGAAAGTCCTGGTGCAAAAATTCTGTAGTTGATGATTGAGATGGGATGCAAAGAGGTCTATGTGAGGACATCCCCAGACTGCTGTTATCATCCTGAATATTTCGGTGTCCAGCATCCATTCGTGTGGATCTGAAAGGTTTCTGCTCAGACTGTCTTCCAGGAAGTTTTGCTTCCCTGGTAGAAACTGAGCTTGAAGGTCAAGATTGCAAGCTAGAGCTGTGTTCCATAGATCCATGGCTAGTCTGCAAAGGGGGTAGGAATGAGATCCCCCTTGCTTGTTTATGTACCACATAACTGTGGTGTTGTCTGTCCGTATCAGTAGTTGTCCTGGTTGTAGAAGATTCCTGAAGGCCATTAGAGCTTTCTGAATGGCTAACATTTCCTTTAAATTGATATGCAGGTGCTTCTGATCCTTTGTCCAAAGGCCCTGCAGACAGTTGCCCTGAAAATGGGCTCCCCATGCATAATCCGAGGCGTCCGTGGTTAGAATCTGAGTAGCAGGAGGCAGACAGAAGGGTTTCCCTTTGTTTAGAGTACATGCCTTGGACCACCAAAGGAATTCCTTTTGAAGACAAGGCAGGACGGAGATCAGTATGTCTAAACTGTGGCAATGCTGAGACCATACACTTTTTAGGTACCACTGTATTTTCCTCACGTGTAGTCTTGCATATGGTACGAGAAGGATGCAGGAGGCCATGCAACCCAAAGCCTGCAGGAATCTCCTTGCAGATAGCTGAGTTAAAGTTGCCAAGGTTTTGAAAGTTGAAGCCAGCAGAAACTGTTTTTCGTATGTCAGAAATGCCATCTGGGTTGTTGTGTTTAAAGAAGCGCCCAGAAAAATTATCTGTTGTGAGGGTGTCAAATTTGACTTTTTTATGTTTTCAGTGAATCCCAGGAACTTGAGGAGATCCTGAACAAAACGTAGATGCTGGAGTAAGACTTCCTTGCTGTCTGCCTGAATAAGACAGTCGTCCAGATAAGGGTAAATTTGAATTCCCTTGAGTCTGCAGTAAGCTACTACTGGAGCCAGGCATTTGGTGAAGACCCTGGGCGCAGTAGACAATCTAAAGGGCAGCGCAGAAAATTGAAAGTGCCTCGATCCGGCCTTGAACCTGAGGTATTTTCTGCGTTCCTGCCTGATGGGAATGTGTAAATATGCCTCCTTTAAATCCAAAGTTACCATCCATGCATTTTTGGACAGCATTGGAAGTAGCTGCTGTAGAGTAAGCATCTTGAATTTTGGAATCTCTAGAAAGGTGTTCAAGACTGACAGATCCAGAATGGGTCTCCATGAGTTTTGCTTCCTGGGGACTAGAAAGAGCCTTGAGTAAAAACCTTGTCCCATCTCTGAAAGTGGAACTAGTTCTATGGCTTTCATAGTCAAAAGAGCTTCCACCTGGTTTAAGGCCTTTGTCCATTGATGTTTTGGAAGGTCTGGCCATCCGCTTGGCCTTGGCAGGGTATGAAAATGGAATTTGTAACCTCTTGAAACCACATCCAGAACCCACTTGTCTTGGGTTATACAAGTCCAATTTCGATGAAAAAGAGAAAGTTTTCCTCCGAGAGGGGCTTCCAGGCAAGAAGTTCCTGCAGCCCAACAGAGGGAGTCATTGAGTCTGTTTCCTATGAGTTTGTGACCTGTCCTCTCCTCCCCTAGGGGTGGAAGCAGTCCACTGTCTTGGTCTATAAGAAGCTTGTGTTTGAGGCCTTCCTTGGGAGCGTCTATATCTACCCCTCTGAGGCCTGTCAGAATTGGGAAAGGACCAATTTTTTGTAGGCCAATTCCTGCTAAATCTGGGTGGCTGTACTTGTAAGAAATCTTTAACTGTTTGCATGGATTTCGCCTTGTCCTCCATCTTTTTAATCACCTCTTCAGCTTTTGATCCAAACAAAACATTATGTTGAACAGGAGCATCCAATAATTTAGCTTTTCTTGTTCTGGCAAATTTTGTTCCTTTAACCATGCATGCCTTCTAATAACTGTGCCAGAGGCAGCAGCCCTACAAGAAGCCTCCAAGGCATCAAATCCACAGTGTAAACCATGCTTCCCAACTTGTTCAGTGGCATGCATTAAGTCATGTAATTCCTTATCATCTGCACAGGCAGAAATGGAAGTAAGCTTTTGTTTTAAAACAGACAAGAGAAATTGCTGGTATTTCAGCATATGAAACTGACAGTTTAAAGCCCTAATAGATAAAGTATCAGAAGTGTACACTTTTTTGCCCCATCTTTCTAAAGATCTAGAATCCTTCTCAGTGGGAATGGGTTTTTTAGCAGAAGCGGCCTTAACTCCCTTAGGACCCTGAGAAATGGTTTCAGGGTCAACAGTAGGGTTCTTGTATAAAAACTGGTGGGAATCAGGAACCCTGTAATATCTATCAGGCTTAACAGGAGCAGGAGGAAAAGAGTCAGGGGTTAAGTTAGCCTCCGAAAAAGCTTCATCCACAATATCCAAAACAGGAGGAATAGCCAGGGGTCTATGTTGGAGAAGAAGAAGAAAATCCCTTAGTCTTTTCTTAGATTCCGAATACTCCTGTCCTTCCCAGTGGAAATGTTCCCTCATTTCATGCAAAGTTTCCCCAAAAGAGAAATCCTCAGGGGGAGAAGCTGAAGGAATGGATTCCTCAGCATCAGAATCCTCATAAGGAGGGAAAAAATATTCCTGGTCAGAAGAAGAAACTGAAGAAACAGAAGCCTGATCAGAGGAATCATAATAAACTTCCTGCCTTGGCCTTTTATCTGGAGGGGGATGTGAACCCCTAATCATAGTAAGTAAATCCTCCGCCATCTTAAGTAACTGTTTCTGTGACTTGGGAGCCGGTTCAGAAGAGGCCTGTGTTGCAGTCTTTGATTTGGAAGGAGTCTTGGCCTTTGCCTTTATTAGAAGCTGAGTAGGCCTGAAAACCCCTTCGGAAGCCGGTACCTGCACAGCGGCTCCGGACCCATCCGAAGGAGCATTGTCCGAAGGTCCTGCAATAGAAATATTCAAAGGCCTAGTTGGCTACTCATGGGAGTCCGTTTCGGCCATCCGTTCCGAAATGGCCAACGACAGGGGCTGCAAAAGCGCCTCACTGACGACGGCTGAACCTGAAGCTGGCTCCGCTTGTGCGATATCGTCAGATTTGGACCTCGGAGGCCTGTCTTTGTCCTTGAGTCGTTTGTGAACTCCGGTAGCCGGAACCGTATCCGACGACATTTTGTAGTTAAAACGCCTTCCAAAGTAATGAAATGCAAAATCGTACCTTCGTTTAATTGTACGTTGATCGAATCTAGCACAAAACCGACAACTAGCTACGTCGTGGTCAGGGCCTAAGCAAGGAATACAGTAAGAATGAAAATCCTTATGATGTATTTGCTTCCCACATAAAATACAATTATTAACTTTTTCTGACATCGGACTGGAGCAAGAAAAAGTTTCCCCAATGGGGTACTTAGCTTTGAGTGGAGAAGAAAGTCTTCGGACTGAAGTTTTTCAGAAAAAATTGTCAGGAGTCAGCTGACCGGCACTTGCGAACTGCTATCACCGCACGGCAAGAAAGACTGGAGAACATGGTGTCAGCTGTCATCTTTGTACTCCTGATGCTCTGACGTCAGGGAGCATGGTTGAACAGCCGACGCCGGACCCAGACTTTGGGATTCTGGCCGACCGAGGACTGCCTGCCAGCAGGGGAAAACCCTACAGTCATGACTGCAACAGTGAAACACGATGAACATCGGGTAATTCTGGTGCTGTCTGTTTTGTGGATATGCAGGAGGTCCATCACAGTGGGCAAGGGAGCCCGCAGGATTTTTTGCAGGGGGTGCAAACCCAAACCCCGCCCATGCAGCCCCACCCCTCTGCTGACCCCGCCCACACAGCCACACCCCCACCCCACCCCTCCGCCCATGCAGCCATTGCAGTGTCCCATTACTTGGCTATTTCTCCCCATTTGTCATAGACACTGTTCAAATCTCTCAGTGTGCATAATGTTTTATGCTTTACTTCTACAATGATTACAGATATTTGGATTTCATTTACAACTTTTATTTCAAATTTTATAGCACAAGCACTGATAGACATTTACTAAACAAAGCAAGTGTCTTACAATGAAAAGAGACTTAGCATTAAAATTTCTCTACCTTTGAAACCCACATTCACTGAAACAACACTGAAACCCGCATTCAAAGAAAATGCATCTGGCCAGTGGCAGGTTAAGTTTACCTTTGGGCTGTTTTCAGATCATAGGCCCTTGCACACATTTTTTGGACCATGCAAAAGTTCTTTGATTCATGTTTCTGACTGTATTAATTATAATATATAATTGAATTATATCCCGCGTATAATAGCACCACTTGTTAGAGTATGCTATAAATTTAGTTTTGAACATTTTTCTAGTAAGCAATGAAACAAAACATATGGACTAATAATGGCAAACTGCCCAGTTCAGAAAACTTCAACCATAAAAAGCCACTCGAACTTCTGTCATTACAATCCACCAATATCAGTCTATTTGCACAATCTCTGCAGAAGTAAAAGTAATCTGAATAATTACATATTAAAGATATCTGAAACTACTGAAGAGGTTATTGCTAGAAAACAACTTTATATTTCAGTGTTTTCAAGGAAACCTGGTGGTGGAATGAGGAAGTACAGTTGAGTACACAGAGGAAGAGGCTGGTGAAGAAGAAGTGGGATTGTCAAAGAGATGAAGAAAGTATACATGAGTATAAGGAGATGATGAGACGCATGGCAAAGAGAGAGGTGGAAGGCTAAGGATAAGGCGTATGGAGAGTTGTATGACAGATTGGACACTAAAGAGGGAGAAAAGGACCTGTACCAATTGGCTAGACAGAGGGACAAAGCTGGGAAAGATATGCAGCAGGTAAGGGTGATAAAGGATAGTGAGGGAAACGTACTCACAAGAGAGGAGAGTGTGTTGAGTAGATGGAAAGAGTACTTTGAGTGGCTGATGAATGAAGAGAATGAGAGAGAGAGAAAGTTGGATGATGTGGGGATAGTGAATCAGGAAGTGAAACAGATTAGCAAGGAGGAAGTAAGGACAGCTATGAAGAGGATGAAGAACGGAAAGGCTGTTGGACCAGATGACATACCAGTGGAAGCATGGAGGTGCTTAGGAGAAATGGCAGTGGAATTTTTAAATAGATTGTTTAATTAAATTTTGGAAAGTCAGAGGATGCCTGAGGAGTGGAGAAACAGTGTTTTGGTACCTATCTTTAAGAATAAGGGTGATGTGCAGAGCTGCAGTAACTACAGAGGGATAAAACTGATCAGTCACAGCTTGAAGCTATGGGAAAGAGTAGTAGAAGCTAGGTTAAGAAGGGAGGTGATGATTAGTGATCAGCAGTATGGTTTCATGCCAGGAAAGAGCACTACAGATGCAATGTTTGCTCTGAGAGTGTTGTTGGAGAAATACAGAGTAGGTCAGAAGGAGTTGCATTGCGTCTTTGTGGACTTGGAGAAAGCATATGATAGGGTGCCTAGAGAGGAGTTGTGGCATTGTATGAGGAAGTCGGGAGTGGCAGAGAAGTATGTAAGAGTGGTAAAGGATATGTACAAGGGTAGTGTGACAGTGGTGAGGACGGCCATGGGTGTGACAGATCCATTTAAGGTGGAGGTGGGATTACATCAAGGATTAGCTCTGAGCCCTTTCTTATTTGCAGTGGTGTTGGACAGGTTGACAGATGAGATCAGACATGAGCCCCCATGGACTATGATGTTTGCCGTTGACATTGTGATATGTAGTGAGACCAGGTTGAGGAGACATTGGAGAGGTGGAGATATGCTTTAGAGAGGAGAGGAATGAAGGTCAGCAGGGCTAAGACAGAATATATGTGTGTAAATGAGAGGGAGGGTGGAGGAATGGTGAGGATGCAGGGAGTAGAGTTGGTAAAGGTGGACGAGTTTAAGTACTTGGGATCAACAGTTCAGAGTAATGGTGAGTGTGGAAGAGAGGTGAAGAAGAGAGTACAGGCAGGGTGGAATGGGTGGAGAAGAGTGTCAGGAGTGATTTGTGACAGACGGGTACCAGTAAGAGTAAAAGGGAAGGTCTACAAGAGGGTATTGAGACCAGCTATGTTATATGGGTTGGAGACAGTGGCATTGACAAAAAGGCAGGAGTCACGAGCTGGATGTGGCAGAGTTAAAGATGTTAAGATTTGCACTCAGTGTGACTAGGATGGACAGGATTAGGAATCAGTATATTAGAGGGTCAGCTCAGGTTGGACAGTTTGCAGACAAAGCAAGAGAGGTGAGATTGCGTTGGTTTGGACATGTGCTGAGGAGGGATGCTGGGTATATTGGGAAAAAGATGCTAAGGATGGAGCCGCCAGGTAAGAGGAAAAGAGGAAAGCCTAAGATAAGGTTTGTGGATGTGGTGAGAGAGCACATGCAGGTGGTTGGTGTGACAGAGCAAGATGCAGAGGATAGGAAGAAATGGAAAGAGATGATCCGCTGTGGCGACCCCTAACAGGAACAGCCGAAAGATGATGATGATGATCTACAAATTCAAGGCCTACTGCCCTTGAAGCATAAATTGCCTATGGTGCCTTGCACAATCTTTTCTAGTTATTAACTTTAAATATTAAAGAAATATGAATATTAATTTAACAGGAAGAATGAAATCCCCTAAGCCCAGAAAAAGTTCCATCTACAAAATGATTTCAAAATGGTTCGAATGAGGTTACATCCCATCAAAAATACACTTTTTAATATGTATTCTCTTACATATTGTTGTATGTTACAAAGAAAATGTATGAAAATAACTCTCAAAATAAGAGGAGGGAAAGCAGACAACCAAGTGATACGCCGAGCCAAGCAAGTCCAGTACTGAATTCATTATCATCAAATATTAAAATGCATTGCAGCACTCATCAGAATTCCAGAATATACAGCACTATCTTTTTCATTCTTATTCTCTGTATAACAGTGAATGCAATTTGTCCATTGTTTTTAAATGCACCTTGATTATCCCCTGTGAAAATGCCTTAGGCTTAATGATATCCAGCCAGTCAACAAAATGAAATAAAGAAATGCTTAGGTTAAAAAAAAACTGTCATGCTGCCTTACTGCTCACAGAAACGGATGATTTTAGAGGGTGTGATTTGATACATTTTACTATGGAAGCCATTATAAAAATGTTCAGACTGTTATATAACATGAAGTTTCCTTTCCCATACACAGCTCCCCCAGCCATTCCAGTATCCCATTACTTGGTAATTTCTTCCCATTTATCATGAATGAATTATAGCCTGGTAATGTAGGGGTCCTCTCTGGAGCTTTGAACCTGGTCTCTGTCACTGCACAGATGTCGATGTCCTCCATTTTAAGGAGTGCTTCGAGTGAGTGCATTTTGAGGTTTAGACTTCTAGCATCAAGTAGCATTACCCTCAGATTTTGCTTGCTTGTATCTGTTATGGTGGTGAATTTGTCATTTGAACCTTGCCTAAAAAAGGCACTATAGGGGTGGCAAGAGCCTTAGCCAGTATCCGGAATCCCAAGGGCGACAGGTGCAGGTCATCTCTGGCAAAGCATTGTGGTCTGTCAATCATGTCGTCCCAGGTAGACAAATACTGGATCCCCTTAGAATGACACCAGAAGCTTAGCCAGTTGTTGAAGTCAATCATTTTGTCCTTGTACTGTGGTATCATTCTGGGTGATGGCAGGATGATACTCAGGGCTAGGATCATACCTGCCTGGGCTACAAGATCGGAGAGCTCCTCCACATCTCTTTTCATGTAGTCCAGGGAGATACGTCTCAGGTCATTCACACCAACATGGACAATGACAGTGTCATATTTGTACTTGTTGTGGAGTGACATGAGTGCGTGCATTATGTGGCGAATCATGGCACCTGACAGGCAGCTGACAGTAACTTTCTCCTTGTTTAGCCTGGTGAGTGGAACATCAGTGTGCCTGACTATAGAGTCACCTATGACTAGAGTGTTGGGTACGTTAAGCCTTATGGGCAGTGGCTGAGTGGCACACTGAGTTTGTGGGCTGTGTGTCATTTGGGTTGTGTTGGGTGTGGAGTTTGCATGCATTTCTGCTTTGTTTAGTAAACACCAAATGAATAAAAGCATGAAATATGAGTATTTTTGAAGACATTTTAAGCATGGAGAATAATCTGGAGAGAAAAATGGTCAACTCTACCAAGAATTTCAAGTATGGCTGCTGCAAATGGCACCACTAAGTCAACAACAATACTGATATATGTAGCCATGAGATAGCATGGCAGAGAAATTAAACAAAAGTGTAGCATGCCTTCAACATGTCTACCATCACAAAGATCATTAACTAATGAGGTATGTATCCATCTCCCTGCTTAGTATGCAGATTTGCTAAAAACTAACAACAATCAAGGACAGACATATAAGCAGCCAGTCAGTCAAAAGGCGATGTAAACAGTTAAAGCCAGTATACTGGCTACTGGCATAACAACTTCATAAGGTTAGCATGGCCACCCAGTCAGTCAAAAGGCAATGTAAACAGTTAAAGCCAGTATACTGGCTACTGGCATAACAACTTCATAAGGTTAGCATGGCACACCATGCCAAAAGCAAAAGGACACTGAATTTTAATAAGTCATAGCCAGACATGACATTTCTGCTGTAACTGAATATAGGAACCAAAAGAGGCAAATAGAATCCAAGAACACTGGCAAGGCAAAAGTAAGCCAAATAACCCTTTATTGTTGTTTTATGCAACTAATCTGTATTAAACATTTTGGTCACTTCTACAATTTTCATGGCTGGTAGAAGTTTTGACATACGAGGTTCCTTTAATTGTAATTCCAAGGGTGTGGTCTATGCGGCACTATGTAGAAGTGTCCAGCTTTTTACATAGGTAAGACCGATAGACCACTCAAGAAAAGGATATATGAACATCTATATGCCATTCAAAAGAATGACTTGAACAATGCATTAACTAAACATGTTTACGGTAATGTAGGTCATGATTTTGCTTTCGTAGTTTTGCAACAAGTGCAACCACAGGTGAGAGGGGGTCCATGGCAGTTAAAGCTTGAAGAACAAGAGGTTTTTTGGCAGATTCGTACTGCTGCATATTTGGCTCCCGGTTTGAATGAGATAGTGTCCATTAAGTGTTTTTTGAAACTATTGGCACTAAATAGATGAAATTAATTATATTTATTTCCATTTTATAGTTGAGAGTTAGGGTGTTAGACGTTCAACGTTTTCTATATCCAAGTACTTTGAGAGATAAATAAATATGTATATATACAAAATACAAAAAATATATAAAAATATACATATTCATCTATAAATTTGAAGAGCTGTTCACTGTTGTGTCATATTATAATTTACAGCACTATATATACTTCATTTTATTACATTTATTGTATATAACTTTTATTTTATAAGTTATATATTTTCACATGTTATTAAGTTCAGTATTATTCGTATAATACCTAATTTAAAATAATACTGAATTTTAAGTTGATGAGTAATAATATTCAGCACCTTTAATATAAGGTGAGTGTTTAATCTGGTTGCCATGGTATATTTAGTCTGTTTAATACAGATTAGTTGCATATTATAATTATATGTATTTTTGCTTGCTTGCTGTGTGTTAATTTTTTGGCCATTAGGGGTGTATACTTATGAAAAGGTTTTAAATATATAGTAAAGAGAAAAACTTCGGACTCAGCACGACTGTAAGATGAAAATTGAGAATTTATTAGGTAAGTGCTTTCGCGTACCTTTCAGTACGCTTCCTCAGACCATAAAAACAGCAGCAAAACTATGTACTCTTATATAGCAGCAACAGAAGCAATAATTGATTGAAGCAATAAGCTTAATGAGCAATTAATTAAGGACAAGTAGAAATGCTAGCTTAAAAATGCAATACAATTTAAAGACATATATTCATCAATAATATAAAAACAGCTATAAAAAACAATATGAGAAACTAGTAATGCTGACATAAAATGTATGCATACATAGTAGAGGAACCTAATTACTATTAATTCATATTAAAACCATCTCAAAGCATTTATTTAATCTGAAGGTACATATAAAATATATATATTTAAATAAGTGCGTATGCAATAAATTAGTGAGCAGTTATAGGAAAATTTTAACATATAAAAGACACCTACATGGAATATGGCTGTGTGGCAAAAAGAATATCAAAAATGCCATAATTCAACATATAAAAATAAAAATAAAACAAAATGAACTAAACATGTAATTAAAACGTACATATACATATCAGTAGAGAAACCTGAGTGAAGCTATGAGCCTATGAGCCAAACAAAAATAACTAAAGAAGGGGATAACCTCATGTAGGAGATGTACTTATGGAGTGGTATAATGTCATGGATACAGTAAATATGTTCTGCCTAAGGCTCATCTACGTGTATTAAGGTAGGGTTTTATAGAAACATAGAGGTTTAGGCCTGGGGGGTAATGCCCTTTTAACCTCAATATCCATTTTAGTTCCTTTAATTCCAACAAATTCTGAAAGTCTCCACCTCTAGCATTGGATTCTACAATTTCTAGCACCCTAAACACAAAGGAGTGACTTGAGAAGCATTGCACGTGTTTAGCCAAAGCGTTTAGTTCATTCATTTTCTTTATATCATAGGTATGGTTGTAAATCCTATTTTTTAGCTTGCGTTTCGTAAGGCCTACATAAAATGCAGGACAATGTACACATGTGGCTAAATAAACTAATCCTGAACTATCACAGGTAGCAAAAAACCTAGGTTTGAAAGTATACTTTATTTCTGGGTGTACAAATATTTGTTCTTTAGTAATGAACTTACAATAACTGCAGTGTTTGCAGGGGAAAGTGCCCAATGCTGCATGGAATTGCGGTTTGATGGAAATTGGCCTGTCACAGAGCAATCTTTTGAGATTTTTGTTGTTCCTATATGTAAAATGAGGAGCATTTCCTACCAGTTGTCGTGTGAAGGCATCTGTCATAAGCACCTTCCAATTGTTGTTTATTATCTCTCTAATGTTACAGCTATCATTGGTATAAGTTGTAACAAAACTTAACCTTCCAGAGGAAAGGAAAACATTCTTGGTACCTGTGATGTGGGGGTAAGCATGTGTAGTGCATGCTGGTAATTCTACATCTTTTAATAATTGCACCCTAATTGTTCTTACTAAATTAGCATCATACTGTCTGTCTAGAAATAAGCGTTCCAGTTTATCTGCCTCTGAAGACAAGTCTGCTGGATCTTTGCAGATTTTCAGAAGCCTGATAAACTGACTTTTAACTATGCCCTTGTATACATGGCGTGGGTGCATGCTATCATAGCGTAGTGTGGTATTCCTCCAACAGGTCTTTCTAAACAAAGTAGAGCTTAAATGGCCATTCCTTATATCCAAGGTTACATCCAAAAAATTCACCGAATCAAATGAAGTCTGTGCTGTGAATTTTAGGAAGGTAGTGGTGGTTTCCAGGTAGCTCTTAAAAATGAGGAACTCTTCTATAGACCCTTCCCAAATCAATAGGATATCATCAACAAAACGATAATAAGCTATAACTTTCTTAAAGAGAGGGTGAGTAAAGACATAATCCTTCTCCCATTTGTACATTACCAAGTTTGTATACGTGTTTGCACAAGGGGTGCCCATAGCTACCCCTGAGGTCTGTAGATATAGGCACCCCTCAAAGGCAAACACGTTGTTACTCAGAACAAGGTCTAATAGTTGACAAATTAGAATAACATCATTCCTTTTCACTTGTTGGAAAGCTGATAACAGTTCTCTTACAGCTTGTATCCCCTCAGCATTAGGTATGGACGTAAACAAACTATTTACGTCCATAGTAACTAAAAGGTGTTTTCCCTTGACCAATATTTTATCAATAGAATTAAAGGACTCCAAAAGTTGATAGGTGTCTTTGAGTATACTGGGAATTTCATTCATTAAGGGTCTCATGGTTTTCTCTAAGTATACAGAAATATTTTCAGTTACCCATTTCTCACTAGCTACAATGGGTCTTAATGGTGGGGGAAAAACACCTTTGTGCATTTTTGGTAATCCTTTAATTAAAGGCACCTGTGGATTATCTACCGTAAAATATTCATACAAAACTTGTGGTATTTGGCCGCACATGAGTAGGTCATATAACTCATCTTTTATCCCAGCTATAATACTTGCCATTCTCGCTGCATCTATTTCCAAATAAGTGGATTCATCTCTTAACAAATCCAGCATCAAAGACTGATAAGTCATACTATCAAAAACGGCTACCCCTCCTCCCTTATCCACGGGCCTGAAGGTTAAAGAAGGGTTATGAATCAAAGTAAACAGGGAATTTTGTAATTCCTTAGTCATATTAAAATACATGCATTTTTTCTTTGTGTTGGTACAGTATTCATAAATGTCTTTCTCACAGAGTTTTATAAACAGTTCAACATGCCCCGGTAGTATGGGAGAAAAGGAACTTTTTCTTTTGAACAGAGTTACTTCATTAGCTGGACTACTGTCTTTATCAGAAGATTTGGATTTAAAAAATATCTTTAACGCTATGGCGCGTCCAAACATTCTAAGGTCCATCAATAAATCAGGGAGAAGGCTTCCCTGAGAGGGTACAAACATCAACCCTCTGTTAAGTAACTCTGTCATGTACGGACAAAACATACCTTGACATGTTGAAAAAGAGCTGAGTCTCTATGGTTTCTGTCGCCTTCTCTGAAAGACTGCATTCTCCTCCGATAACTTGCGTTTCCTGTTGTCCCAGCTGTTCCGTTGTTCTCTCGTTGGAACAGAGTTCCTTATCGGATACGGCAAAAAAGGGGGGATGTGTGTACTGTTTTAGAACTTTTTACTGTTTTACTGTGTGTAGAAGTTTTGACATACGAGGTTCCTTTAATTGTAATTCCAAGGGTGTGGTCTATGCGGCACTATGTAGAAGTGTCCAGCTTTTTACATAGGTAAGACCGATAGACCACTCAAGAAAAGGATATATGAACATCTATATGCCATTCAAAAGAATGACTTGAACAATGCATTAACTAAACATGTTTACGGTAATGTAGATCATGATTTTGCTTTCGTAGTTTTGCAACAAGTGCAACCACAGGTGAGAGGGGGTCCATGGCAGTTAAAGCTTGAACAACAAGAGGTTTTTTGGCAGATTCGTACTGCTGCATATTTGGCTCCCGGTTTGAATGAGATAGTGTCCATTAAGTGTTTTTTGAAACTATTGGCACTAAATAGATGAAATTAATTATATTTATTTCCATTTTATAGTTGAGAGTTAGGGTGTTAGACGTTCAACGTTTTCTATATCCAAGTACTTTGAGAGATAAATAAATATGTATATATACAAAATACAAAAAATATATATAAAAATATACATATTCATCTATAAATTTGAAGAGCTGTTCACTGTTGTGTCATATTATAATTTACAGCACTATATATACTTCATTTTATTACATTTATTGTATATAACTTTTATTTTATAAGTTATATATTTTCACATGTTATTAAGTTCAGTATTATTCGTATAATACCTAATTTAAAATAATACTGAATTTTAAGTTGATGAGTAATAATATTCAGCACCTTTAATATAAGGTGAGTGTTTAATCTGGTTGCCATGGTATATTTAGTCTGTTTAATACAGATTAGTTGCATATTATAATTATATGTATTTTTGCTTGCTTGCTGTGTGTTAATTTTTTGGCCATTAGGGGTGTATACTTATGAAAAGGTTTTAATTATATATACATATAGTTATACACACCATTATTTAATTGATTTTATAACATAAGTGTATTTTGTATCAAGATAATGTTTTTAAAAATGGTGTTAGCCTTTTAAGTTTTTGATGAATAATCATGAGGTCACAACCAATTAAGTATTTAACAGCACTTTACTGTTTTATGGTTGTAACATTTTTTGTCTGAGGAAGGTGGGGAAGAATTTCCTTACCGAAAGCGCTTACAACAAACAAACAACAATAAAGGGTTATTTGGCTTACTTTTGCCTTGCCAGTGTTCTTGGATTCTATTTGCCTCTATTTGCCTCTTTTGGTTTTTGGTTCCAGTTTGTTGGTGTTTTGCAATTTTCCTGTAACTGAATATACCCAGAATGCAAATGACATTAGTCAACAATCACACATATAGTAGATTATACATAAACATCACACCCAACTGTTGGTCATTGGACTTTTGTTTAGTAATTATTAAAATAGATGCATTCAAGCTGTTAAAAACTATTTGAATTCTAGAACATTACTGCATCCAATTTGTAAACTTCACCATAATTCAGTAGTCTGGCACATGTATAAAATGTATATGAAAATGTGTTAATGATGCTGCTAAACCATTTAGTTTTTTTGTTCTTATGCAGCATGTTAACGACACAATTTTAAGGTGACCCCCAAAAAAAAACTGAAAACACACACAGAATGACTCTCTTAACTTCCCACAGAAATGACATAACGGCCATTAATGTTACTACAACCTAGCAATGCCTTTAAAGAATAAAAAATATATGTTTCTGTTTTAATATTATTGCTACTAATTTTTCACAACAGAATTTATTAAGATATACACCACAGATCAATAATTCCCAGCTTACTTTTACCACATTTGCGAACTCAAGAATTTCTAATGCACAAAGCAATTTCTTAAGAACATTTCATGCAAAATGAAAATATAAAGGCAAATATTCAGAAATTCCAATTATACAAGTTTTGCTAATAAAACATGCAGTGCGTCCTGCATTTATTCTGTTGACTACAGAAATGCGAGAAAGGCCACATCCTATCCTATCACACCACTAGTAAAAGCATTTTATGGTGGTCAACGAAAACTTCAAAACAAGTCAATTAAAGCGAAGATGGACTTTAGAGGCTGGCAAAAAAATTAAAGTAATAAATGTTAACAAAAATAACTTCTCACATATGTCTCAGGCATAGGGTTCTCTTTTACAAACAGAGCAAGCTCCTTCAGGGATGAGTTGGTTTCTGCAACTGTGGTTAAACAGAGGTGGAAGCAAGAACAAATCTGCGGAACAAACAGCGTGGCTCTGTTCCCTTGCAAAAAATGCAATAAGAAAATGACTAACAATTTAACTTCGTAATGCATTACACATTTCTACAATACACGTATTTGGTACAACAAAGATCGAAAAAGTTAAACATATACCTCAATATACAAGCTACACATTTTCCTCACATCCTGACATAAAATATACAAGTCATATTCTAATAATTAATGTTACCCAATGAGATTCCCACAAGAATTAAGCACGTTTATTGAAATGGCAACAGCTCGCCAGTCTATACTCAGCCTGGCCTTACTGACGGCTTTCATTCAGCTTTGTAAAAGTAACTTTAAGCACATAGTGATACACACCGACTAAACAGCTACCGTAGTGCAGTTGTTAGGCAATCTCAACAGCATTAAACAGTACTGCTTACTTGCACATACTAATTTGTAAGTGGCAACAATTTGCCTAGCAAATGTTTCAACTGCAGACTTATAAATGAAATTAAAATGGTACAAACTGAGCAAACAAACATGGTAACACGTCCAGACCAGGATATATTGGCCATATTACTAGCTCCAATTAAAAGCTTCAAATGAAGTGATTTCAGCGTATATTTTGCATTGTAATAATGTATTTAGGCTATGCACCGCACCATACTATACCATATAAACACATACACTTACTTGGACTTACTTGGGAACAGGTGAAGAAGAAAATTATTGAAATTCACACACACACTTCCTGTGAATGAAATGAACACTCGTTGGCAAGAAAACCGCTGTACAATACTTAAAATTGCGCGGGAGGACAGGAAGAATAACACGTCTGTGCAACTGGACCGGAAGAACGGTGATGCTTGGGACCATTCTTAAAGAAGAATGACCATTAAAAAACATTTTTTTTAAATTTAAACTAAAGTAAATGTCACATTCCCAAAAGTGCCATCCAGGGAGGACTGCCCCTCTTGCCCCCCCCAGGCAACGTCACTGGAACAGATGCAGAAGATAAAAACAGACGGGACTGGATGCAATTTTTTTTTTAATTAACAGATAATTAATCTCACGGACAGCCATTTCCAGGGGGGTGCAAGTGCACCCCCTTGCATCTGCCTGCGGGTGCCCTTGACAGTGGGGTCTGACAATGCTCTGTAGGCCAGGCATAGATCTCCCCTCCAAAGCCTGTAGGAGACAGAATACATGGATAGAGCCTTAAGGCAGTCTGCACAGGACATTTTACTTACGTCCTATATTCTTTTAGTGAGGAACCTCTGTGGACGTTCCAATTGATATGCCTAGTTAGGTACATACTAAAGGGGGCACTGTACTCAATGATCGGTCTGATGAATGTCGAATACAATGGAACAATGACTTGCTTGGACTTAGATGTCATACCTTTGTTTATAAGTTGTGCAACATAGAATAACTTCCTCACCACTGTAGACACATAATGGTCAAAGGCTAGATTACTATCTATGTGTGACCCTAAGTCCCTGACTACTGGGTCAACTCTAAGGGGTGCGTTGTCAATATGATAGTTACCAGGGATGGATGACTTCCCACAGGATACTATTATGCATTTCTTGGCATTTAGTTTTAGTCCATGGCTCTAACAGCAGTTGTTTGTCTGTGTCAGCCCCTCTTGGAGAACATCTGTGTCAGTGTGAGATTCAGTGACAGCTCCTAATTTACAATCATTTGTAAATTTAGTCAGCCAGAGACCACCGACATTGGCCTTGCCTTCTGAGAAGTAATGCCAAAAAGGAGCAGTCCAAGGACTGCTCCCCTGAGGGACTACACTTGTGACAGGCCTCTTTCTAGAGGTGGACTCCCCAATTCTAACTTCCTGGGTCCTGTTTGTGAGCCAATTGGCTATCCATTGGGTGACATACGGGTTTGCACCTAATCTCTTGAGTTTGTCAACAATGCCAGAGTGGGGTATTGTGTCAAATGCCTTGGCCAAGTCAAGGCAGGCTGTAAACGATTTTGCCCTCATCCATTACTTTGGTGACCTTCTCAAAGAAGTCCACCAGGTTGAGTAGGCATGATATGCCCTTGACGAAACCAAACTCGGTTGGGTTCAGTGTCTGGATTGATCATCTCCATGATAATTCTTTCCATGGCTTTACATTTAAGACTAGTGAGACTTATGGGTCTGTAGTTTCCATGATCTGTAGATGGCCCACCTTTGTGTAGAGGGATGACTGTTGCATTTCTCGATTCATGAGGCATGAAACCTGTTTGGAGGCTACAGTTAAATAGCAATTCCAGAGACTCTGATAGGTAATGTTTCATCCTATTTATAAGGCATCCTGGGATATTGTCTGGACCCAATGATGCAGTGTTCTTGGTCTTAGAGAGAGAGCATTAAGGACCTGTTCCCTAGTGATAGTAGGAGGAGTTATATTTGATGATACTTCCTGAGGCAAGGTTGAGGGGGAGAGAGGGGTAAAGCTGGAGCTGAATTTATCAGCCAGGATGTTTGCTATGTCTTCTGGCTCAGTATAGGTGGCTCCATTTACAATGAGCTCTGCACACAATTGTGTACTGCCTTTGAAGTTGCGGACATAGCGAAGGAATAGTTTGTGGTTGTCCTTGGCCTGGGAGGCCAAACTTACCTCAAAGTTGGCTTTGGTAGACTTTATTTGCCCCTGAGTTGTTTATTCAGTTTGATGACAGTGCTTTTATCCTGCTGGCTGCTGCACCTCCTAATTATAGCCATGATTTTCTTCCTCTTGTTATACAGCCTATTAATTTTGTGATTCCACTAGGGTAGCATGTTTTTTGAGTTAGTTCTGTACTTCTTCCTGGTGGGTACAGCTGCCTCTATGCAGCTGTTAACATGCTTGTACAGGGTTTCTGTGAACAGTCCTGCATAGGCAGCAGTGTTCTCAAAGTTTATGGGGGCTTGCAATTTTGCCAGGTTTTCACTTAATAGCAGGAGGTTAGCCTTAGAATAGTTCCTGAATATTCCAGGTTTAGCTGGGGATCAAGGTTTTATTTTTACTTCAAAAGAGACCATTTTGTAGTCTGACCTTACCAGGGAAGGCATTACAGTACAGGGTGTACACCACTCTCCCATATTAGTGAGAACCTGATCCAGTATGGCTGCACTCTTGTTGGTGTATTGACTATCTGGTCCATGGAGTTTGTGTTTACAAAATCCAAGAATATCTGTGCATGTACGTTTGGTGTTGTATAGGATTCCCAGTTAATAGTGGGGTAATTAAAGTCACCCATGAATATGGTATTGGGTGGGATGGTTAGTGTTTCTAATAAGTTTAAATACACGGTATGGGTTTCCTGGGTCATAGAGGGGAACCTACAGCTTGCAAGGAAGTGGTATTGGATTTTGCCTATGGTGATTTGAACATGGAGCAGCTCAAGTGCATTGTCCTGTTTGACCAACCTTGGAAGTTTATTTATCTTTGATGTAACTAGAGACACCCCCACCTTTAGTCCCTGCCTGTAAAGTAGGTGGCCTAAATGTGTGGACAGCATTATAACCAGCATTGCTGGTGTGCCTTCCACAGCTTTAAACCATGCCTCAGTGACCTCACAGACGTCAGCATTCTCTAGGGTGAAGAGAGCTTCTAGGGAGTGGAGTTTTTTGTTTAGACTCCTAGCATTGAGCAGTAATACATTTCTCACATAACATATCAGTTTGTTTGAGAATTAACTGGTTGTCAGTAAACATGAGGCAATTTCTACATTGCCTTGGGATACCCATATCCACCAAGATGGTAATGGAGACAGTAGGAAAGTTCATATCCATGGCAAAAGACCCTTTTTTTATTGATTAGACAGTTGGAGTGAGACTATCAATCACTGTCAGGAGTATCCGGTTTGCAACTATGGGGACAGTGCTTGTCACTGCAACTAGTTGTCCTGTGTGCAACTAGATATTGGAGAAATTTCAATTTTGCTTTTACAGGAACGAAGGTTATACCAGGTACCAAAAAGAACTAAGAACCAAAACTAAAAGTACACAGGGAATGTCCAAGCCAGCACTGGTATTCACAAACTTTAATCCAGCCACGTAAAACACAGTACACTCAGCTTCTCTTCAAAATTTAGAGACAATGCAAGTGAATTGCCACCAATGACTGATTCATATAATAGTAAATTGGATAAACTGTCCAAACTAATGTTGAAATTTAGAACTTTAGATATTGAAAATAGTTATTTGAGACAATGTATTAATGAAGGGATAGTACCAAGGGGTTTGCGTGTATACAAATACCCCAATAATGTGATTACTGGAAGTATTTTACATAAAGAGTTGGTTGAAATTTTTAACAGATGTGGACTGGAAATATTAAAAGCAATAATAAAAGAAAATGAAAGGTGAAGGAAGAAGTACAAAGAGCGAGAGAGAGAGGTTATTAATGAGCATATTAAAAATTATTTACTGTTTACCATAGCTACAGAGAAAGAAAGGTACTTTAATAATAGAACTGGCATAGATGCCAAATGTGAGGAGCTAGTTAATAGAAAAGTTAAGGAAACTTGAGAGGGATATAAATGAATATAAAAATGACCTTAGTTACCCCAAACAAAAAATGGGTAAAAAATATGGGGAAAATAACAAATATACATATAATGAGAATTTTAAAAATAATGTTGATGAAAATGTGCAGATTGGTGAGAATGTAAACGAACTGGATGATTTTTCAGAGCCTACGCCTTTGCAAAGATCTGAAAGACTACGGAATAAAAATGGTAATCAATATCAACATCAACATTTTTATTGCTGAGGGAGGAGAAGGGGGAGATTTTAAATGGTGATAACATAGCCCTCCCTTCCTCTGACAACGATGAAGATGTTATAAAGCAAGATGAAAATAATAGATTTAAATTTACTAAGAATGGGTACAGTACATATAATTTTGGTAATATAGATTTAAAAGAAGAGCATTTTAGTCTTTTGTCAAAGGGTCTGAAGTACAAACCCCTTAAAAAGGGGATTTGGCTAGAACTATTTTAGACGTTAGGTTGTTTATAAGAAAGGTAAATTTGGAGTTGTTGTTCCCTCTGGCCAACAGATCAGCTATAGGTTGGTTAAGAAGAAAAACTACGTTCAACCCTCAACTTAAGAACGTTGAACGTATTGTTGAGACAGAAGTTAGGAATAGGTATTCAAGCATTAAGTTTAAAAATAACCTAGACCCTAAGGAGAAGAATGTTTTAATTGAACTTAGAAATAACAATCAAACCAGGGTCATGAAGCCTGACAAAGGAGGGAGAACTGTCTTGATGGACTCCCTGATACATGAAGGAAAGATGAACAATATTTTAATGGATACAAATAAGTATGTAAGTGTTTCTAGCAACAAAATAAATATAGCATATTGCAAAATTAATTTAGTGCTTTTAGATATGCTAATAGAGGGTCCCATAGACCAAAATACTTTTAATTATCTAAAAGTGGATAAACCTAGGATACTCTCAGTCTTCGGTTTCCCAAAAATCCATAAAAATGAAACAGACCCACCTCTTAGGCTGATAGTTTCAGCTGAGGGCTCTAAAACCCTCCCCTTAGCTAAATTTGTCGATAATAAAGTTAAAAATCTCTGGTTAAAAAGAAAGACTATTCTTAGGGATTCTTGGGATTTGTTAAGAGAATTCAAGGGTGACATGTATAAGGAAAATGTCACCTTTGTTACTATAGACACAGCTGATTTATTTTCAAGCATCCCTAATTTAGAAGGTTTACAAATGCTGGAGGAAGTCATTTTTGAGGATGGTGAGTTAACCCAAAATGAGCAACTGGTCTGTTTAAGTTTAATGGCTGTGGTTTTAAAGTACAATTTTATATTTTTTAAAGGAGAATTCTACCATCAAATCAAGGGGGTGGCGGCTATGGGTGTAGCTTGTGCCCCCCACCTACGCAAATGTAGTTTTAGCCAAATGGGAGGAGAAATGTGTTTTAAGATCGATTTATAATGATTGCTGGATAATGTATAGAAGATTTCTGGATGATATATGTGTTTTGTGGGTAGCTCCATTAGAAAAAATTAGAGAGTTCCTAGAGTATATAAATAAATCTGTGTCCTTTTTGGAATTCACCTACCACGTTTCTGAAGAAAAAATACAATATTTAGATATAAAAATATACAAAAGGAATGGCAAATTCAACTCCAAAATTTATAGGAAGGCCTTTCTTGAATTCATACCTTCATATAAAAAGAATATTGTGATAGGGCAGTTTGCCCGTGCAAGTCGCATGATCTCTGAGAGGAGGATTTTGAAGCTGAAATTAATTTCTTGGTGAATCTATTTCAGTTAAGAAACTATCCTAAAGAAATAATTGATCAAGCTAGGTGTGAAGTTTATGAAGGTAGAAATGATGAGTTCAAACCCATCTTAGGAGAAGAGTTGACAGATAGAATGGACACAAAACAGAAAGAGGCAGAGGATTTTGGAAGGGCTGTGATTTTGGAATATAATGCCAGTACAAAATATAACCAGGAGAGTGAAAGAAACTGAATGGAATAAATTTATAGGTTTCACTGACCTACTGGGCATTTCCAAAAACACATTAATATTTGTATATAAGAATTCTCAAAACTTAAAAAGTTTGATGGAAAATGGGGGGGGTGAATAAGGGCACTTACAAGTGTGGACATTGCTCTCAGTGTTGTTATATAGCCAACAGCGAAGGTTTATATTTAGCTAGTAGAAATAGATGGTTAAATAGCACAGAATTTTTTAACTGTGACTCTAGTGGCTTAATAATTCTTGCAGTCTGTGGTGAGTGCCAGTCCTTCTATATTGGAAAGACCGAAAGAAAATTAAAAAGAAGGATTTATGAACATTGTTATGATGTACAAACTAAAAAAGAAACAAATGCCCTATATTTAAACACTCTCAGGAATATACTAAAGCAAGATACACATTTTTTGTTTTGGAAAATGTAAAAAGAGAAGTGAGAGGGGGTCTTTGGGAAGAGAAACTTGAGTACCGAGAATTATGGTGGCAGATAACTTTGCAAGTCACCACGCTCCCCTGGTCTAAATGAAAATATCTCAATTGCACCTTTACTAAAAATGAGAGCTGCTAAATTATAACACACATATACAAGGAATCATATAGACATCTTTTTATATACAATTTTACAGCTTTTAGTGAAAAGATTTTTAGATTAACCACAAGAGGGAGCCAAATACACAAAGTTTTATGGTTGCTTCACTTTTATTAGCTAAATTTATCAGCTTTTAATTTATTAAGCTTAACTTCGATTGCACATTTACATCTGAGGTTATTTATTTTTTAAATATATATGGCTCTTGGTAGTGAAATGTGTTTAATGTATTATAATAAGGTTTTATTTTAGTAAGCGAGTTTCCTTTACTTTGTTTTAAGCTATTGTGTTCTATGTTAAGTACATATGTATTTATTTTACATTTTTGAATAACTGTCTTTTTAAGATGTGCTTGTCAATTAGTATTAGGAAATAGAGGATGATATATAAAGGTTTTATGCTTTCCAGTTCTGCATCTGATGAAGTCTATGGAACTTTGACGAAAACACTATTTAATGCAGTGTATGCATTTATGAGTGTACTGTGTTTTACGTGGCTGGATTAAAGTTTATGAATATCAGTGCTGGCTTGGATTTTCCCTGGGTACTTCTGGTTTTGATTCTTTGCTTTTACAGGAAAAATATCACTACAGGTGTCTGCATCTATACAGAGCACTGCCAAACCCTTGAGGGGAAACTTATACGCAGACCCTGAAAATTTAAGGATGAAGTATTTAAGCAGATATTCTGAAGTTAGAAACAAAACCAAAGAATTAGCTTGTCAAAAATGATAAAAAAAGGAAGAGGGGGGTTTCATGAATGGCTACTGCCTGGCTACTACTAATGCAGGTTCACTCTGTTGGGATACAATGATCCTTTGCTTCTTCTCTCACCAGAAGCAAAATGTTAGCACCAATCTCAAGATGAGAAGCAGGCCACAGCCCATTTGGTGATCCACAGTCTTTTCCTAGATGATGCAAGGATCTGTAGGCTTGTAGCCTTTGCCTGGTAGATGCCTTGAATAGCAACCAGACCAATCAGGAACGTTAGGCACAGACACTCGCTCTCCAACCAGAAACAGTCAGGAATCAATGCACTCTGCTTCTTCTATCACCAGGACCAGAATATAAGCACAAATTCCAAGCTGTCACATGTAAATCAATTTTTAGGCTTTCTGTTGATCAGCAGTCTCCAGGAAATAATATCCCTATACTCCTTCTCTCACCAAGAGAAAAAAGAAGGACTAATTCAAAGATTACTACTGAGAGGCAGAATGTGGGCTCTCCAACAACTGGTGGTCTTGTAATAGATGTTTAAAGGTAATATGAAATAAATGGTTTATCCTAAACACTGCAGTGTACACAAAACTGTTAGATATAAAAGTGGGTAACTTAAGTTTTAGCTGTCTAGCTGGAGAGCTACTATTTTTAAAAGAGCAAGACAGATTGAAAGGGGATGAGCACTTTTGTATTTTGGTACTATGGAATACAGTGGTATGGCCAATAAATTTAAATAGTTGAAGGGGAGTGATTTCACAAAATGATAATTTTGTGCTTACTCACACCAGCCAGTGAAAGGAGATAGGGAAGGAGATATATGGTAAAATTAACATAAGGGCAGGCAACTAGAAAGATAGTGGTGTTTCAGAACACAACAGTAACAGGGTGAGAAGGTGGGAAGAAAATCTGTCTGACTAGCAAGAGACAGTGGTCTTCATGGAAAATCTGTCTCCAACACTGACATTCACCTTTCCTGAATGACATTAACCTCCCCCCAACACACACACAGCAACAAAAAATAAGAAAAAACAAAACCCCAACAGGGTACTTATCTGCAATGGCTCAGTACCAGCAAGGAGTAGGCATTCAACCTGTGAATGAAAACTGCATTCACACTGGCAGAGATGATATAAACGTTCAGACCGATGATCTGGAGATGCGTTTGGACTGGTGGAAAAGAAGTTCTGAGGGTGGTACATCCGGACTTCACCTTTACACCCTACGCTATGCGAGAAGCATGTTAAGTGACATTTGACATACCTTAAAGCAACAGTAGGCTTTGGTATACTGGCAGATGTCGGGCTTCCACGGCAGGGAATCCTATATGTTGGGAATACTACAACAGTGAATGTAAGGACATATATTTGTACAGGTACTACTTTACCTGGATCAGCAAAACTGTCAGGGCAATGTTGCTCTGCTTCACCCAGCACAGATTCTCACATGGGAATTCATAGCTGCAACACAGCTATTAACTGCATGCATTTACGCATTTTGTGCACTGGTTTGCACACATCTTGCTTATAACGGATGTCACCATACTAAGCAAGGCTTCTGTGCAAGCTCTGCACAGGAATATGCATGAGACTAATTTATAAAGAACATGCCAAGAGACTACTATATTTACATATGGCATCTTAAACTTTTCACTGCCCATCAAAGGACATGCCAACAGATTACCATATTTTCATAATAGCATCTTAAACGTTTCACTGCCCATTGATGTAGAAATGAGTTACATGGCACTGCACTGTCTTATGAGTCGGGAACATCTTGTATTTTACAGAAAGCCACTTGTACAGCTCTGTTCACTAGGCAACCTCTCAATCAATACCATCCATAATCATAAATACAATGCAAGAAAAAAAGCTAAGGTACTGATGCAAAGTATAGGTACTGAAGGGAGGCTTTTACTAGATTAGATGAGATGGTTTGTTTCCAGCAAAGACAGATGTATCCAGCTCATTTCGACTGTGTAAACTTGAGTTGAACAAAAAATACACAGTTACTACAATTTATATTCCAAGACATTATTAAGGACACTATAAAGTAGGTGAGCTAACCAATAAAACTTAAGTAGGAGAAGCACTGTGGTACATTTAATATTGTTTTGTTTAGAATAGGTCCTGTGTTAAAGGTGTAAGACTGCATTTAGTTCAGTGTTGTTGTAGACAGCTTTACACATTTGTTAATGGATTCCATACAGAGATGGAGGTCTGACTACTCCGTTAAGTTCCATCAGTGATCCAGGTGCTGCAGCACCTATAAAACTGTGGGAATACAGGCTTACCGAGAAAGATGTACATTCTCTTGGTAGATATTGCAAGTGTATTGAAACATGCAAGCACAATGGCCCAGTACAGCAAGCACGTGACCACAGCATGCTTTCTGGCCAACAGAGGGAGGTGATGGGAACATACAAAAACAAAAAAATCATCTAATGCCCAGTGGATAGTCACCCTTGCTCTCGCCTCCTTCTCTCAGTCAATGTCTTACAATGCAAGGAGTAATGAATGGGAGTGGGGCTTTAACATCAAAGTGGAGGAGATAAAGAAAGATCTTAAAAAAATCAGTTCTATTTACATCTGCACCACTAAACACTTGGCTATAAAAACTTCTCAAAATAAAACTAGTGTTCTGTATGTAAACTTTGCAAACTCACCAAGCAAGGTTGACCCCAAGACTGATAAGCCCCCAGTAAAAACCAACAGCACTCAGTAATAGTCCAAGAGAGCTGGTAATATAGAAATGCAACCTCTTCTGTTCAGGAACATACCACTGTGACAAAAAACCTAGTGCTGCTCCTGAAATTAAAATAAATTCCTGTCAGATCTAGTGAAATCATCACAAGATGAAAAGACATTTAGCATTATTTATTTATCTTTTAATAATTGGGTATATCAGCTAATAGTAACATTACATTCAGCTATGACCTTAGACAAGCAGTAAATACATATAAAATTCTATCAACATCACATTATACACAGCCCTTTGGAATAAATCTACAGATATACGAAAACTCACCATATCAGCTGATCTTTGAAAGGAAATTTTGAAGTGGCCATCAGCTATGATCACTCCTCTAAAGCCCTCTCTCATCACTTCTTCAAAGATCTCTGGCTCCTGTACTTGAGAAGGCCATGTCCTCTTCTTCCACTGACACATGCTTTCTTACCACGCCGGTAGATGGAACAGCATCACCACACCAGTCACACATAGCCCCAAGCTCCTAAGCCCTAATTCACACAGAATATGGACAACTCACATCTGCAAGACAAGTAACATGCTATAAAATATAAATTTATAATGTGCAATACTGACAGCAGGCAGAAAGGCATAGTGTCAATGGACTAAACTTGGAGGACAAATCCCAGCCCTATGCTGTTCAGTTCAAACTCTGAAGGAATGTGGGTGATTTACAACTGTAAGACAATACAAACCAAACAAGTATGGACACTTGTGAAAGAAGACTGAAAGCAGGTGGAAGGCGGGTAAATAACCCATTACAAAGGGCACTATTGAAAAATCAGTGAATATGGTGAATACTCATATCTGTAGCATGTGATTTCAAATGTTTGCTGCAGAGTGTAACAGATGAGAATAATCCCAAGCAGTCAATAAATAAATAATAATAATAAAAAAGAAAGCTACCAGTGCAAGGGAGGCAGAAATCAGACGGCAGGAAAGTAATGGCTTAAAACATCTCTACCCTTATATATGGAAGTGACAAAGGAAGCCAGACTCCTGGATGAAGATCGAAGCAAAAGGGCACAAGGTTGAAACAGGTGTTGTAGGCTGTGAAACCCAACCTTACAGACCCTTGCCTGCACTGGCTAAGTGGCAACTAGGTGAATAAACATGCCTTGGACTCCCCACCTATAAAGTACAGTTGTGTACACTTACCATAAATGTAGATGTTCGACTGTATTCACTGTTGCAGTCCTAACCAATGGGTTATCTGGCTCCCGGTAGCCCTCGATCGGCCAGAATACCAAAGGTAAGTAAAAATTACATCGGCTGTCATCGGTTGTAAAGGACGTCACGGCACCCGATACAAAAGGAGGCAGCCGACATCACTTCCTCAGTCTTTCTTGCCATAACAGTCAGAAGCCCACAGAAAACAAGGCTTAAACCAAAAGCCATTTTGGCAAATAATACCAAATTTAGCCTGTAACTTAGGAAAAGAGAAAAAGGGGAAGGGGGGAGGGAGGAAAACCAGGACTGCAACAATGAATACACTCGAACATCTACATTTATGGTAAGTGTACACAACTGTTAGGGTTGCCACCTTTTCAAATGGCCAAAGTGGGACATTTTTGGTACAAACATCAGATTTTACAGGCCGACCATACCCACAGCCAGTACAAAGGATAGAACTTAACTTTTTTGCCTAAATAAAAGCTTATTCTTGTAGCATTTTAGTTGCTTATTTTGTTTCTTATAACATTTAGGTATTTTAGATACAGAATAACTGTTTTATGCAACTATTACATAAAATATAGGAAATCATTTTGTCCCAAAATCTCAGGACATTTGCCATTTTTACAATTTTTTTGTCAGGACACAACTGCCCAAAGAGGGACTGTCCCTCGCAAAGTGGGACAGGTGGTAACCCTAACAACTGTACTATGTGCAGTCCTAACCAATGGGTTGATTACCAAAGCCCAGAGAAAAGGGAGGAGGAACCAACAGAATCAAGGACTGGAGATAATGCCCTGCAAAACAGCAGTGGCAAACCCTGCCCTGGCTCTTGAAAACAAAGGCAAATTATAATGCTTTGTGAAAGTGTGAACAGAATACCATGTGGCAGCCTCCAAAATGTCTTTTGTAGGGACACCCCTTAAAAAAGCTGCAGAAGTGGAAGCTGCTCTAGTTGAGTGAGTCCTAACCCCTTGAGGAGGAACCTTGCCATGAAAGGAATAACAAAGTAATATAATATGCAATCCATTTAGAAATGGTTTGCTTAGAAATAGCTTTGCCCTGGGTTCCAAGGGCAAAACTGACCAATAACTATGCTGATTTCCGAAGGTCTTTAGCCCTGTCCAGGTAAAACCTGAGCTGTCTATACACATCAAGAGAATGTAGGATTCTTTCACCTCTATTTCGAGGATTAGGAAAGGAGGTAGGAAGGTGTATGGACTGATTAAGAGTCAGGCTAGAAACCACCTTAGGCAATAAAGAAGGGCTGGTTCTCAGTGAGACCCTATCTGCATAGAAAATAAGAAAAGGCTCCCTAGCCATCAAAGCATGCAGCTCCGAAACCCTCCTTGCTGAAGTTATAGCCAAGAGGAAGGCAGTCTTCCACGAGAAAAACTTTAAATCTGCAGTGGCAGCTGGCTCAAAAGGAGGAAGAGTGAGTTTCTCTAGAACAAAATTAAGATCCCAGGCTGGAGTAGGCGCCCTTCCGGGAGGTCTTAAGTTTCAAGCACCTCTGAGAAACATTTTCATCAGAGGATGAGAGAAAATAGGTTGCTCAAAAGAACAATGAGCAGAAATGGCTGAAGCATGGATCTTGATAGAGGAAAAAGAAAGACCACCCTGAAGCAAATCGGCCAGGTATTCCAAGATCCAGAGGAAGGGTAGGCTGAGAAGAAGATTCTCCTCTAGCCTTCATCCAAAGAGAGAATCTTTCCCATTTGCCAGCATAAGACTTCCTAGTGCTATGCCTCCTGGCCTCCCTCAGCATGTCAACCACCTGCTGGGAAAGGGAAGAAGAAAAGGAAGGGGTCATACAATGAGCCAAGCTGCCAAATGGAGGGACTGAAGATGAGTATGTAGAATGTTTGCAATGAGCCAAGCTGCCAAATGCAGAGACTGAAGGAAGAAGAAAAGGATGGAGTCATACAATGAGCCAAGCTGCCAAATGGAGATACTGAAGGAAGGAGTCATACAATGAGCCATGCTGCCAAATGGAGAGACTGAAGATGAGGATGTAGAATGTTTCCTCCTTCCTGAACCAAAAGATCTATCTTCAGAGGAAGATGCCAAGGAGGAAATCGGGAGAGACTGCGAAGCAGTGGATACCAATGCTGCCTGGGTCAGTCCGGAGCTATGAGAATAGTCCTTGGTCGTTCGTCCCTGATCTTCACTAATACTCTGGGAAGAAGAGGAGGGAAGGCATAAACTGACAGCAGCGTCCAAGGGAAGGACAGAGCATCCACTCTCCAGGCTCTGCTGTGATGCTGTCTGGTGCAAAATAGAGGTAGAAGATGGTTGTCTGGCGAGGAGAAGACATCCACTTGAGGAGTGCCCCAACGTTGAATGATACTGTAAAAAACTGCTCTGTTCAGCTGCCACTCGTGAGGATCCAGGGTCTGTCTGCTCAACTGATCTTCCAAAATATTGAGCCTTCCTGGAAGAAACTGAGCTAGGAGATGCAGGCCCAGGGATGCTGCTATGGATCAAAGACTTGTGCTCTGTCTGCACAGGAGGTAAGAATGAGCCCCTCCCTGCTTGCTGATGTACCACATGACTGTGGTGTTGTCCATCCAGACAAGCAGGGTCCCTGGAGAAAGAAGACGCTTGAAAGCTAGTAGGGCCTGCTAGACTGCCATCAACTCCTTTAAAGTTATGTGCAGGTGCATCTACTGGGCATTCCAACTTCCCTGTATGCATCTGCCATCCAGATGAGCTCTCCAGGTATAGTCCAATGCGTCTATGGTAAGAACTTGAGTGGCAAGGGGTGGGTGAAAAGGCATGCCTTTGTTCTGTAGACAGGCTGTTGCCCACCATAGAAACTCTGTCTGCAGACATGGAAGCAGAGGAATTATCACATCCAGGTCCTGTGTGTGTTGACACCAAATGTTCTTGAGGATCATTGCAATTTCCTCATATGCAGTCTTACATATGGAATCATGAGAATGCAAGAGGCCATGAATCCCAGAGCTTGCAGGTATTTCCTTGCAGGGAGCTGGGACAGGCTTGCCAAGTCCTTGAAGTAAACTGAAAGAGTTGGCTGCTTCTCCTGGGTGAGAGATATCATCTGGGTGGCCGTGTTCAGATTCGCTCCTAGGAATGTTACCTCTTTGGATGGCACCATTTTTGATTTTTCCTTGTTGAGAGTGTAACCCAGGGAAGAGAGAAGAGTCTTTACAAATTCTAGATCCTATAACAGCTGTTCCTGAGAATTTGCTTGAATTAGACAGTCGTCCATGTATGGATAAATCTGAATTTTCTTCTGCCTGCAAAAAGCAATGATTGGAGCCAGGCACTTTGTGAAAACTCTGGGAGCAGTAGATAAGCCAAAGGGCGGCGCAGAGAATTGATAATGTTGCTTACCCACCCTGAAACGAAGGTATTGCCTGCAACTTTCCCTGATAGGGATGTGCAAATAAGCTTGAGATCCAACGTTACCAGCCAGGAATCCTTTTCTAACATTGGCAGCAACTGATGCAGAGAGAGCATTTTGAACTTTGGAATTATCAAGAAAGAGTTCAGGATGGATAGACCTAGGATAGGATGCCAGGTGCCTTCTTTTTTTGGAACTAGAAAAAGTCTAGAATAGAAACCCTGGCCTACCTGCTGAGCAGGAACTGATTCTATTGCTCCCAGATGTAACAGAGACAAAATTTGCCTTTCTACTTCTGCCTTTTTGTTTGAAGGAGCATCCAGGAATCCTTTGGGTACTGGAGATGTGTGGAAAGAAAACTTGTGTCCTAGGGATACAGTTCTGAATACCCATTTGTCGTCCGTGATGGTGGCCCAGACATTTGCAAAAAGGGCCAACCTTCCCCCGAAGGACTCTCCGGGCAGGCAAGAACAGGCAGAAGTTGAGAATGTTTAGATTGAAATGCAAGCTTAGAACTTCCCGCCTTGGAAGAGGAAGCCTGCCAACGCTTAGACCTTTGAAGGGTAGCCACCTGTCCCCTAGAAGACTTGTAACCTCTAGTCCCAGAACAGTTCTGTCTGCTGGTATCAGGGAACATCCCACTCTTAGAAGGGCAATTCCTGCTAAAGCGAGGAGGCTGAACTTGCAGAAAGTCTGTCCTTATGCAAAGGTACATCTAAAAGCTTAGCCTTGACAGGCTCTGGTAGGGGCTGCTCCCTGAGCCAAGCGTGCCTTCTAATAACAGAGCCAGTAGCTGTAGCCCTGCAGGAGGCTTCTAGAATGTCAAAACCACAATGTAATGAATGTTTATTAACAAGACTGGCAGAATTCAGCAAATCCTACATATCCTTACTCTCCGCCAACAGAGGCACACTTGTTATCCTAGACTTAAATAGCTTCCAAGGTGTGCTGCTGCTACTTCAGCATATGAAAAAGACAATTAGTAGACCTAATAGCAAGAGTGGCAGAGGTATAAACCTTTTTACCCCACCTATCTAGGTTCCTAGATTTCCTGTCAGAAGGAACAGGATTTTTAGTAACAGTGGCCTTAACTCCTTTAGGGCCTTGAGAAATAACCTCTGAATCAGCCAACGGATTCCTGAAAAGAAACAAATGAGAATCAGGGACTCTATAGTACCTGTCAGGTTTCCTGGGAGCAGGAGGAACCGAATTTGGAGTCAAGGAATTTTCCAGAAAAACATCATCAACCACCTCCAACACAGGTGGAATAGCCAAAGGCTTATGCTGAGGCAAATCCAATAACTCCCTAATCCTTTTCTTAGAAAGGGGATAATCCTGACTTTCCCATTTAAATTGCTCCGAGTGTATTTAAAGTATCACCAAAAGAGAAATCTTCTGGAGGAGAAGCAGAAGGGATGGACTCCTCTGCGTCTGAATCCTCAAAAGGAGAGAAAGCCTGAGAAACTTCCTCTTCATCAACAGAAATGGTAGAAGTATCAGAACCTGAATAAGACAAAGCCTCAGGAGAGACATCCCTACTTCTTTTTGAAGGAGGAGGCTGTGAACCCCTAATAAGAGTCAAAAGGTCATCAGCCATTTTAACTATTTGAGAATGAGGGGAACGAGAGGAAACTGGAGCCTGCTTCTTCACAGGCTTATGACTGGAAGATTTACCTGCAAGTCTGAAGGACTCGGGAGGCCTGGCGACTGCCGAAAATGCAGCCGAAGTAGTCGGTATGAGCTTGCTGTCTGAACGAAGAACGGAGGCCTCGGACACCAGAGTCAGCTTAGCGGCTCCGGATCCAGCTGAAGAGGCAACGGGCGGAAGGTCAGAAGGCAAAATGGAAGCCGGGGGCCTCTGAAATGGTCTCACCCGAGGCCTGCGGTTGAAAATCTGCAGGCTGCAAAGGCGCCTCACTGGCTACCGTATGACTGACGACCAACTTAACATCATCAGAGGACTTGACCTTCGGAAGCCTGTCTCGGTCCTTATCCTTACGTTTCTTAGGGATATCCGAAGCCTGAAGACCAGCGGACGCCATACCGACAAACATAGGCCAAACTCCAAAATGTTTAGCTAAAAGCTTAGCCAGATGACAAATAGTACATGGATTAAAGGAAGCACAGAGATCACACTTAGGAACATCGTGGTCAAGGCCTAAACAAATAATACAATAGGAATGAAAATCTCTATAGGGAATCTGCTTTCCATAGGTAGGCAATCGTCAACTTTTTCTGACATTCGTTAAGGCAAGAAAAGAGGATCCCCAATGGGGTACTTAGCTGTAGTTGACTTCAACTTTGTAGTCGGAAACAAAAAAGGTAAACTACCAACCAGCACTCATGCAAGAAATGCTAATGCTTCGGGCTACGCGGCAAGGAAGACTGAGGAAGTGATGTCGGCTGCCTCCTTTTGTATTGGATGCCCTGACGTCCTTTACAACTGACAGCCGAAGTCATTTTTACTTACCTTTGGTATTCTGGCCAATCGAGGGCTACCGGGAGCCAGATAACCCATTGGTTAGGGCTGCAACAGTGAAGCACGATGAACATCAAATGAAACAACTTGTCTACCTTCTTGATCTCACTCACCCAAGTTACAAATACCCCTTATCCTCTCTTTGGATTACATTCCTCAGGAAAAAGCATAAGATGAATGAACTTCTTGAAAGACAGTTCTGACACCATTCTGGGAAGAAAACTTGAATCTATCTTAAATCAGACCCAGGCCATGAGAAAAAATATATATAAGTGCAGCTCAAAGCAAGTGAGGGTATGTGGCTCCAATATTCACTTTGGCAAAAGTTATGGCCACTGGAAGTTAACATAAGGCATTTGTCAGAACACTCTGTAAAGGATGAGACAAACACACTGGCAGATCAGCTACTACACAGATGTTTGGTTCAGACAATGCCTTCTACAAGGAATATGTGCCACATGAGAAGCAGACTGCTGCAGATCGCTCCCACATGGTGTTTGTTCAGACTGCTTTTTCAAAGGAATATGTGTTGCATTACATGCAAATTGCTGTTGTTAACTACAGCATATTTAAAGCTATACACTTATTTTTTTCAACACCCCCTTTTACATACATCACACTGACATGCATTATATAAATCTGAGACACTGGATGAATTTAAAGCTGACCTTAAAATTATGGTAAGCATGTCAAGGTCTTCAGATCAAACAGCATTTCGGTCTGCATTCAAAGTCTCTGTGGTGAATGCTGCTTTTTGGTCCTTAGTCTCATGAGCAAACTACTGAACAGTCCATATAGATCTGTCTGGTTCCTTCTATGCCTTTCCAAGTCTAGAATATTTAAGATGACAGCTCACTCTGGACATCCGATCTCATTTGGAAAGAGTTCTTACTTCATTAAAGCCTTTCCTGGACACACAACTTCAGGAGTCCCTCCACAACTCTACTATTACAATTCTCACATTCGTTTTTTCTGCTACAGTATGAATTGTGACACTTGTGACTGCTCATCTTCTCTGCTCTTTGATGTATTTGTTTTACACATGTCTGTGACAACTGTCTTATACAAACATGATTCACTCTATACAGCTTTCCATCTTCACAAACACGGTCCTCGATTCAGCTTTTTCAACAACTATATATTTAATCTTTGTTTTGGAAACTTTCCTGCGGCTTTTGCATTACTTTGTCCTCTGCTTGCAAATGCTATCATCTTTTGCGCTTTCTATCACAGCAGTATTTTTGATCCTGATGATTTCTGCTAGACTTCCAGGCACAAATAATGTAGCTGAAGTAGTAATCGGTTGCTCAACCTTCTGCCCACTGATAATTACGTTAGTGAGAGATTGAGTCCCTACAAGTATTCCAACATACCAATGCTTGTAAGACAGCAATCCTCAGTTTTTGATACAGCTCCTTCTCATGAGATAATTTTCATTGTGGGAGAATTTCCTCCTTTAAACCACTTGAATGTGTCTGCTCTGACTAAGGGGCTTTGAATGCCCGAGTTACGTATAGCAGATCACCGTCATACATCAGGGACTTATTACCTTGAGAATATACACTTTAATGTGTTAATTGCACATGCACTTCTGTCCGTCAATTCATAGCTACATAACAGACAGACAATCATCTGCAGACAAAAACCCAAATTTAAAAGCTTCTTCCAGCCTCAAGGAGGGCAAAACAATACAGAGTAGAGGAAAAATTTGAAGTGACCCCGTCCAGTTCTCTAGGTTACCTTAAAGGTGGCAAGGGTGCTACTCTGCTTGACATGTAGAGGATGTTTGTTCCAGAGGTGAAGGATACTTTGGGATATGACCCTATCACACCTACATGTCTCATTTATCTGTTGATGATGGTTTAGTTCTTTTAAAATGAGCATTTGAGGTACCATTTGTTCAGCAAAGTAATAGGAGGTCAAAGAGGGTTGGATCCTTCATGGCTTGAAAGGTTAGACTTCATGGAATACTCCATAAGAAACTGAATGCAGAGAGAGATCTGCCATTACATCCTGATAACCAAGATTTTTGAGGCCACTGATTTTTATATTTACGAATCTCTGAGGTATCTCAATTAGAGTGATATCTTTAGACAAATACATCTCAAAAGGTACGTTATTCCTTACTTAATGGGTCTGATGAGATACTCTGTAAAGAGTAAATACATTTTTGGATATAGAGATGCCTTTTGGAAATTAGGTGAGCTTTCTAAACTACTGCACAGCACAAGGGTTAAAAAAGGAATAAAAAAAAAAAGAAAGAGTGAACAAATCCCTTACAAAAGTGTCTGAGTGGAGGAGTCTGTCACCTATACGGTATGTGAAAATGTTTTGTTTAGCAATATGAAAGCTAGATTTTATTTTCACATTTAATTCAATACAACTGACTTGCAACAATTGTTAGCATGGTCTAACTTGTGCTGTAGAAATTGTGGGTCAGGGGTAGACTGAGCATCAACAACTAGTTTACAGTCATCTGCAAACTTTGATAATCATAGGCCAGTAGTGCTGGCCTGAAGATCTGAGAAATAGATGTGAAATAGGAGACAGCACAGCACTGAGCCTGGTGGTACACCTGGTAACCTTTTTTGCTTTTGGAAATGGCACCTTCAGTTTTAACCACTGTACTACATAAAAGATTTTACACTCATATTTACAAGTATGCCGATAATAAAATTTAAATCCACCACACTGGCTGAACAATGAAGAAAAGGAGGAAAACACAGACATAGCGAAAACCACAGTTTATTACCCCTTTCGTCTCGAAGAGACTTCCTCAGAATAAATTAACAGCACAATTACAACACATTATATATCAACCCCATAAATTAATCAATAATTCAATTAAAAAACAATTACGTTTTCTAAAGTCACAAAAAAAACAAAAAAAATTATACAAAAGTATATAGTAAAAATCATTTTAAAACTTTTAACCTTCTGTTTTTAAAAAAAACACTTTATATTAACAGAATCATTCATACCAGGCTGCTTATCAGCCCCTAACCTTAACTGCCATATCGTTTACTTTTGTTCAACACAGTCTTTAAAAGAACCACCCGTTATATTTTCAGTTACTTGTTCCAAAACAGAAAACACATTTTTTTAATATCCTAAACATTTCAGAGAACGTTTAAATAGTGCATTATTACTATTTTTTTAATAGAGTAATAATGCTCTTTAACTCTTTTACTCTGTTTTGGAAAGGCTGACTAACAATGACTGGATATTTTAAAAGTGATGTGTTCATAGGTTCATAGATTTGTACTAGGCTAACTGCCCTTGTGGGCCATTTTAAGTCTAGCCAGTTACCACATGTGAGAATCAAACCCTGCACCTTGTGTCTGCAAGGTGAACGCCTTAATCATTATGCCAACCTCCAACCTCTGTCTGAAGCTACAGCTGTGTCAGCAAGGTTTGGAATGTATACAACTGAGATTGTGTCACTATGGTTTACTGTCATTTATATAAATGTAACATGGCCTATGTCATGCATCTTAATTTAATAAAGATGTTTCTTGTTAAAGAAAAATATATTTCTCCTGGCAGTTTTGATTCAGCACCTCATTTGTCTATCCCAACGCTATGCATGAACTATCCAACTTGAATGCTTAAGGCGACAATATACAGCCTTATCAAACTAATTTCCTAATCATGAACCAATTAGTTATCCCATATTCAGTTATGTTTCTTTTTATTCTGCATACAGATTATGCAAATAAGGTGACCTTGTATCTCCTTTTCTCTAAGAATTTATTACAGTTTATTATAGTTCACATGGTCAAAGGATTTATAGAAGTCAACAAAGCAGAAGTAAACTTTTTTTCCTTCTGGAAATCCTTTGCTTTTTCTATTCTCCAGCAGAGATTAACCGTACAAACTCTGGTGCCTCTGCTTTTTTAAAGCCAGATTGTACATATGACAGTTCTCAGTCCATGTATTGCTGGAGTCTAGAGTGCAGGATTTTTTTTAGATTGCAGGATCTTGATCATTACCTTGCCAGCATATGAAACAAGTGTAATAGTGCAATGTAACAGAAACTTCAGAACTTCTTCTTAGCAGTGCCCAGTTTTGGGACTAGAATACAACCTGATCGTTTCCATTCCAGTGGCCACTGCTGTGTTTTCCAGATTTGCTGTCAAATTCCAAGCAGCACTTAATAGTATCACTTTGTGGGATTTTAAACACTTCGGCTAGAATTGCATTACTGAGCAGTCTCAGTAACTCAACAGGTAGCACACTTGCGTTTGGTGTTGGAAGATGGATGGTGAAGTGGTACAGAAGTGGTACAAAAAACTCCCTCACCAGCCTCAGTAAGAAGCTGAGATCCCTCATAAAATCCTCAAAAGCTAGTTATGAAAATAAAATTGCCAAAGATTCCAAAGACAACCACAAGGCATTCTATAGTTATGTCAAGAATCTAAATGGAAATGCTCAGATCTGCTCTGAACTACAACAGAATGGCATTAAATATACTGATCCCAAAGATATTGCCAATATCCTGGCAGATCGATTTAGTGCCAACTTCATCCCCCTCTCACCCCCTAAAGGGCCCATCTCAATACCAAAAGATTGCCAAATTCCAATAATCACAGCCACACAGGTAGAAACAGCACTCTCCAAAGCTAAGAATACAGCATCCATGGGACCAGATGACATCCCAGGCTGTGTACTACATGAACTACAAAATTAACTGGCACCCCACCTAAGTGTCATGTTTAATCATAGCCTCACCTCAGGCTTCGTGCCCACTGAGTGGCGCACAGCTACACTTATCCCGCTCCACAAGGGAGGATCGGCCTTGGATCCCGGTAACTACCGTCCCATCAGTCTGACAAGCCTGATCTGCAAGGGCATGGAACGCATTACCATGGAACTTATAAACAAAGACATTGGCAACCTTCAAACACTGGACCCCACCCAGTTTGGGTTTGTGAAGGGCCGATCTTGTTACCTGAAACTGATTGACTTCTTCAAATCGGTCTCCAGAGCTGTGGACGAGGGTAAGGCGGTCCACACAGCCTATCTGGACCTCGCCAAGGCCTTCGACACCATCCCCCCATCTGGAATCATAGATAAACTTACTAAGCTGGGCATAAATCCCTATGTCACTCGATGGGTTGCCAACTGGCTTACTGACAGAACCCAGACTGTAAAAGTAGCCAACTCCAAATCTAGCTCCAGACAAGTGACAAGTGGAGTACCTCAGGGTTCAGTCCTGGGACCAATTTTGTTTGGCATCTATTTCTCTGAAGTACAGGCCAACACTAAGGGACTCTGGCTAACAAAGTTTGCAGATGACTGCAAACTGGAAGCCATTATTGAATCCCCAAATGATGTGGATATTCTACAAAAGGGCCTTACAGAAACAGATGCCTGGTGCCAGAGCCATGGGCTCAAGCTTAATGCCAAGAAATGTATAGTTATCCCCTTTGGAAAAAAAATGTACCCATTAACTACCACATAGGTGGCAGGACACTAAACATCGAAAGTGTGATGAGAGACTTAGGGACACAAGTGGACAGTGGTCTCACTTTCGATAACCACATCGCCACAACAGTCAGGAAATCCTTCTATGTGGCGCACCTCATCACTAAGGGCTTTTCATCCAGAAAAAAGGAGGTCATTGTCCCACTGTACTCATCCCTCATTAGACCCATTATAGAGTATAATGCCTCATTTGGTATGTACCTCACAAGACATCTGCAACAGCTGGAAAGGCCACAGAAATACCTCACTAAAAGAATCACAGGCCTAAAGCAGATGCCATATACTGACCATCTAAAAAAACTCCAGCTATACTCTGTGGCATATCGTCTACTCAGAGGCGATCTCTGCTTAACATACAAGGCCATGTCAAACCCTGAGCTGTTGGACATGCTTCACTTAAAGAAATCCCAATCCCTCAGAGCCACACACTCCAGGGATCTAAACCTTATCATCACAATGAACAAAACATACTGGAGGGATAGGTTCCTGACCCAGAGACTCCCCATACTCTGGAATAGACTGCCCATACATGTCAAGCAGAGCGCCTCATTGGCCCTCTTCAAAAGGAACCTTGATGATTGGATGGGAGATAGGAAATTCACCCCGGGGATCATGTCAGTCGCCCTGCTAGACAGGGGCCCAGAGAAGTAAATATTGTGGGAAGAAATTTCCAGGGAATTGTTATGGCTAGGCTTGCATAGGCCTTAGGGCCGATAGCCTAGTACCAACCTATGAACCTAAGTAGTGTTGTGGTCTCATAGCAAGAGGTTCTCCAGGTCGATTCTCAGCTGGGGAGGGGTGCCTTCTGTGTAGACTCTGCATTACCTCCCTGCGGTCATGTGGGTTTTCTCCGGGTGCTCCGGTTTCCTCCCACAATTAAAAGACATGCATCTGGAGCATTTCTCCTCAGGCCTCTGCTGAAAATTGGCTACATTCCAATTTGGACTTTCCCGGTAAACAAATGTTAAATAAATAAATAAATAAAATAACTCAGAAGGCTGTGGGTTCTACTCCCACACCAGAAAGTGCAGTGCAGCATAAGAGGGTGATGCATTACTGACTGTGCTATCCTTCAGATGAGATATTATCCTTCAGATGAGATATTAAACTGAGGCCCTTATCTGCCAAAGATGGTTGTAGCACACATGGATGTAAAAGATCCTACCATACCTCTTGAAAAAAAAAAAAAAGTAGGGTAAGATCCTCAATGCCCTTGGCCAAATTTCCCCTAGCAGTTAATATGAATACCACCTTGGGTTCCCCTGCCGCACTGCTTAAATGACACTAACCTGGTCAACAGAGTGCAACTAAACACATATACATACATACATTCACACATGCTTAAATAAAATCAATTATATCACATCCTGAAGCCGAATTATTAGTAAGGCCCATTTAACTTCACTCTCCAAGATGCCTAGCTGTAGACCAGAAACTATGTCATTGTATAAACCACAGTTCTCCCTATATACTCCTGTGTATTCCTTGCCAGTGTAAAGTTGTCAGTAAATTGTCTGTGAGACTTCAGCGACTTTCTGGTGTGAACTTGATCCAATATTATCTGCAAGTATGTTAGCAATATCTTTAGGGTCAGAGTGGGTAATACCATTACGAATTAATTCAGAGCATTGCAGGGTGTTATTTATTAATAGTCTGATTTGTTTAACAAAGGATGCATGATTATCTTTGACTTTGGATGCTAATTTATTTTAATTCATGTTCCACTTTGATTTTCATTATGCTACCTTTCAGGTTTTTATCATTTTGATAGTCATTAAAGTGGACAGATTTTGATTTATCGTAAGCCGTAGTTAACTTTATTCTTTTATTATAGAACTTATAAATACCAGCATTTCTCCAAGTTGTTTAATTTATGCCCCTCATCATATTTGACTCTGACTGGTACTGCTTGGTTTGTGCTATTTGTTAAAGGGGGTACAGTTCATTGGGATTAGTGACAGTTGAGGCTACAATGGGGCTGGAAATATTACAGCTGAATTTTGAGAGTTAAAGCAGTTTTAATATGTTTGCTATTCATTACAGCAGAGTGCACCTCTAGACGTTTCTGCAGTTACCTCTTACTGTACCGTTAGGCATCAAATATTGCTTGTTCATATTGGCATTAATAATTCCAAAATCATGCTACATTTAAGGTATCAGAATAATTTATCTTGAAGCATACATGACGGCAAGCACAAGTGTATTGATATTTGACCTCTGTCAATGAGTATTTGTTAAAACTGTAAGGCGATAACTTCATTTTTTTAAAGGCTTAAGCCACACCCACTGGGAGTTAAAGGTGCACACTCAAAAGAGCTGTACTGCAAGGAATTACTTAAAATTCCTTGAATAAAGAGGTGTTCATCATAGTTGGTTTAGATGTCCAAAAGAGATCAGTGATTTGTGATTGGAGTTGACCAGGGATGAGGACACTATCATATCAGTGAGGATAAAGCCAAGAAGACTTTGTCCTATAGGGAGCTGGGAAGTTATTTATAAAAGGAAGTTAAAATTTAGAAAGCTTAAGGATCTTTGGGCATTCCTAAATTTTACTGTATAGGAGCGCCAGTTAATTGATGGATGGCCAAAATCAACAACAAAGAAGGCATTTTTTGCTTACAGGTAGTTCAGTAAGCATGTTTAGAAATCTTTCATGGATCTTCGGGGACAAAGAAGGTGACCTACAAAAAGCTATGAATTGATAATGTCTTGCTTATGGTAAATTATTCTGTATTTGTATTTGCTAAACAAGGTAAAGCACTGATCCACATTGTACCCTTTTCAGGTCTCAGCCGAGGAGAAGGTACAGTAGATGTTCAAATAGATCACTGCTGCAGTAGACCAAGCTATATGGGATGTCCTGCCTAGGATCAGACCAGCAGGACAGCTTTCAAAGCTTTAGGGCACCTTACATGCACCCTAGCCACTGCTCTGCATGACGGAAGCAGGATAAAAACAGTGACTGCGGTGCTAAAACTTCAGAGCTTTTTTGCTTCAGGAGGAGGCTAGACCTCTAACAATTAGGATCCATAGTAATAAAAATCCCACACCCAGGCATACAAATAACAAAAAATAGCAGGATGGAGGATGGGTGAGGATACTGCAGCAGTGATCTATCTGAACATCTACTGCTACAGTAAGTTTACTTACACAGTTGTATTATGGTCAACACTGAATCCCTTCTGCGGTGGCCTAAGCTATATGGGACAAATACCCAAACTTTAAAAAAGGAATGAGAAAGATGGATCAGAGTGCAAGAGCCCACTGAAAACAGCCTTTAGCAAAGCCTGCTGTGCATCTAGAGGAGGAGTCTAGTTTGCAGTGCTAAGTAAAGGTTTGAGTAGATGACAGCTGCCTCTAGTAGATATCTAGAGTTCACCCCTTTTCAAAATGACGCAGAGATGCTAGAGCCCCGGTATAGTGGGTCCTGAATTTACCTAGAAGTGTCTTGTTATGGTGAGAATAACACAAAACAATAGTGTGGGACAACCACTTAGAAACTGTTAGTACAGACAATGCCAGTCTATTTTCTTATTTTCATAAGAGACAAACAGCTAATCACCAGTCCTGAAGGTTTTTGTCTCGTCAATGTCGTATCAGAGTTGCCTATGGTCATCCATAGTATATAAAATTATTTCTCTCTCATTTTTAAAGCTCTGTAAGGAAAACAAGGAGATGAATAGCCTGGCTTAGTGTGAACTCAGAAACATCCTTAAGCTTAAAGGAAAGATTTGTTCTCAAAGTAACCCTCCCTTTATGAAGCATGTGATATGGATGACTCACCATAACAGCTAGTAACTCAGATACTCTTCTTGCAAATGTCAGAGCAAGATGTAATACTGTTTTCCAATACAGGGACATCAAATCACCCTCATGAGCAGGTTTTAAAAAGAAACAGTACAAGTTTTTCCAGAATAAAATTAGGATCCCAAGAAGGAACCAACCTGCCTTCCAGGTGGCCAGATATGTAAAACCTCTTTCAAAAACTGCTTCACTTGAGGTAGGGGAGAAAGGGGATCTATGGACAGACAAACAGATATGGATGAGAGATTAATCTTGATAAAAAAGCAAGAGACACTAACTCACACACGTTCTGGAGAATCACAGGAGTCTAAGCCTTAAAAGTTTCCTGATTCTTGGTTTGCCACCAACTAGAAAATACTTTCCACTTACCCATGTATGATTTTGTAGTTGCAGGTTTCTTTGCCTCCTTTAATATCTGCTATACTCAGAATTTTAACAACATTAAGGTACCTTTTTTTCCTATCATTCAGACAGTCAAAAAACTGAAGGATGGGGTGTATCAAACAACCCCGGTCCTGTGCACGTCTATTCTGTGAAGATGCTATGGTAAAGTACAGTTGTGTACACTTACCATAAATGTAGATGTTCGAATGTATTCACTGTTGCAGTCATTACATTTGGGTAATCTACTGGCAGGTTGCCCTCAGTCGGCCTGATTAACAAAGTCTTGGGTCCTGCGTCGGTTGCTGTCCCTTCTTCCATGACGTCAGGGGTATAAAACATGCAGCCGATGCCATTTTCATCAGTTTTTCTTGCTCCAGATATCAGGTGCCCCTCAAAAGGGGAGCAAAAAAAAAAAAAAAAATATATATATATATATATATATATATATATATATGCATGTAATTTAGAACACAAAAAATATACCTCCAAATAAAAGCAAATACAACAAAAAGGCTTTTGAGCATAGTAACAGAAAGAAGAGGTATAAAAAGAGAAAAGTAGGGGGCTGTCGGGTGGGTAACCAGGACTGCAACAGTGAATAGACTCGAACATCTACATTTATAATAAGTGCACACAACTGTACTATGTTCTTCGTGTTTCACTGTTGCAGTCATTACATTTGGGCAGAATCCCAAAGCTATGGTTGGGAGGATGGAATTGTACAGCATTAGGAGCAGCTAAAAGGCCCTGCAGGACAGCAGTGGCAAAGCCTGCTCTGGATTTAGAGAAGAGAGGTAAATGCTAATGCTTGGTGAACGTATGAACTGAGCTCCAGGCAGCAGCTTCTAGAATGTCACTGGTAGGAACCCCTCTGAGAAAGGTTGCAGAAGTAGACGCAGCCCTGGTGGAATGGGATCTGATCCCCTTGGGGACAGGTTTACCATGATGCATGTAGCAAAAACAAATACAATGGCTTATCCATTTTGAAATAGTCTGCTTTGAAATTGCCTTTCCCTCTGCCCCTGCAGCAAATGCCACCAGTAGTTGCTCAGATTTTCTTAGAGATTTTGTCCTGTTCAAGTAGAATCTTAGTTGTCTGTGTACATCCAATGAATGCAGAATCAGCTCCCCCTTGTTCTGTGGATTTGGGAAAAAAGTTGGCAGAGGAATGGTCTGATTAAGAGCCACACTAGATACCACTTTAGGCATAAAGGATGGATTGGTCCTGAGCGCTACCCTGTCCGGGTAGAAAATAATAAAAGGCTCCACTGCCATGAGAGCCTGTGGTTCTGAAATCCTTCTAGCTGAAGTGACTGCTAAAAGAAAAACTGTCTTCCGAGAGAGAAATTTTATGTCCGCAGCAGCAGCTGGCTCAAAAGGAGGTAAGGTGAGCTTTTCCAACACAAAAATGAGGTCCCATGCAGGAGTTGGTGCTCTCCTGGGAGGTCTTAAATTGTTGGCCCCTCAGAGATACTGCTTTAGCAGGGGATGAGAAAAGAGGGGAGACTCTGTATTATAATGAGCTGAAATGGCAGACATGGATTTTTATGGAAGTGAAAGATAGGCCCTTGTGAAGCATCTCAGTTAAATATTGCAGAATCTGAGGAATATTGGGCATTGCTGTGCTTATTCCTTGTGCCTGATTCCAGGCACAGAATCTTTTCCATTTCTCAGCATAAGATTTTCTAGTACTAGGCCTTCTAGCCTCCAAAATGACACCCATCACAGGTTTACTGAGTGATATAACTGGTGAAATTAGTTGATTAGCCATGCTGCAAGATTCAGAGTTTGGAGCCGAGTGTGTAGAATTTGATAGTTCTGCTGAGACAGTAGATAAGGTGTCTGAGGCAGGTACCACGGAGGAAGGTGTGACATATTGCGTAGGAGCAGGTACCAGTGTTGGCGAGGCCAGTATGGAACAATCAGAATCATTTTTGGATTTTCCTGTCTGACTTTTAGTAATACCTTGGAGAGCAAAGGCAGAGGGGGAAAGGCATAGACTGATAGGTTTTTCCAGCTGAAGGATAAAGCATCCACTTTTCAAGCTTTTTTGTGATGGATTCTTGTGCAGAATTTGTCCAACTGATAGTTTTGGGTAAGGCAAAAATATCTATGTCTGGAGTCCCCCATTTGCGTGTCAACGTGCTGAAGATTTGAGGATCCAGTTTCGATTCGTGTGGGTCCATAAGATTTCTGCTTAGTTCCTCTGCCAGAGTATTTTGCTTTCCTGGCAGGAATTGAGCTTGTAGATGTATTTGGTAAGTCAAGGCCATGTTCCACAAAGCCATGGCTAGTCTGCAAAGGAAGTAGGAATGGGTACCCCCCTGCTTGTTTATGTACCACATGACCGTGGTGTTGTCCATCTTTATCAGTAGTTGTCCTGGATGAAGAAAGTCCTTGAAAGCTGTCAAAGCATTCTCTACTGCTAGCATCTCTTTCTGGTTGATATGCAGGTGCATTTGATTTGGGCTCCATTCGCCCTGAATGCATCTCCCTGCCAGATGCGCCCCCCCCAAGCATAGTCTGATGAGTCTGTAGTCAGGGTTTGGGTGGCAGGGGGTGGAATGAATGACAGTCCCTTGTTTTGGTGACAGGCCTCTGCACACCATAGGAACTCTTGCTGCAGGCAAGGAATGATAGGAATCATTGTTTCCAGGCTGTGACAATGTTGATTCCATAAGCTTTTTAGATACCATTGAAGTTTCCTCATATGCAGGCTTGTATATGGAATTAGAAGAATGCAGGAAGCCATGAACCCCAAGGCCTGCAGAATTTGTCTTGCAGATAACTGGGTTTTTGTGGCCACTTGTTTGAAGTAAGTCATCAATTGGATTTATTTGTCTGGCGTGAGGTAAGTCATCTGGGCAGTTGTATTCAAGCTTGCACCCAGGAATGTAATTTTTTGAGAGGGTAACAGTTGTGATTTCTTTTCGTTTATGGTGTACCCTAGGCAAGTTAGAAGCCTTTTTACAAACTCCAGATGCTGTAGAAGAGTGTCCTTGTTTTCTGCCTGAATTAGACAATCGTCCAGATAAGGATACATTTCAATGTTTCTTTGTCTGCAAAATGCAATTACTGGTGCCAGGCACTTTGTGAAGACCCTGGGCGCAGTAGATAAGCCAAAGGGCAGTGCAGAGAACTGGTAATGCAAATAGCCTGCTTTGAAGCGGAGGTATCTTCTGCAAGATTCCCTGAGTGGGATATGCAGGTACGCCTCTTTTAAGTCTAGAGTTACCAACCAGGCATCCTTGCCTAGCATAGGCAGTAACTGTTATAGAGTCAACATCTTGAATTTTGAAATGTCTAGGAATGTATTTAGAATGGATAAGTCCAGAATTGGATGCTGTGATTTGTCTTTTCTAGGTACCAGGACAAGTCTTGAGTAAAAACCTTGTCCCCTTTCCTTTTTTGGTATTGGCTGAATAGCCCCTATAATCATGAGGGACATAACTTGTTTCTGGGCCTCTGCCCACTGATTTGGAGGCAGATCTGGCCATCCGTTTGGAATTGGCAACGTGTGGAAATGAAATCTGTATCCCTGGGATACTATATTTAAAACCCACTTGTCCTGGGTAATTACATGCCAATTTTGTGTATGAAGTGCTAGTTTTTCCCCCAAAGGGGCTGCCAAAAGATAAGTGCTTGGAAGTGGCAGAGGAGTCATTGAGACTGTTTTCCGTAGTGAAGTGCCTTGCTACTTCCAGATTTGGAGGTGGAGGCACCCCATTGTTTTGTTCTGTAAGTTCCTTGTGACTGAAACCTGGAGCCTTTGGAGTGTCTGGGTTTGACCTGAGGGGCTCTGGTGGGTACTGGAAAGGACCATTTCTTAGTAGGCCAGTGTCTACTGAACCTGGGTGGCTGCACTTGAGGAAATCTTTTACAGTTTGCATAGATTTAGCTTTGTCTTCCATCTTTTTCAAAACATCTTCCGCCTTATTACCAAATAAACTGTCCTGTTGTAAAGGAGCATCCAACAATTTTGCTTTAACACGATCAGGCAGATTTTGTTCCTTGAGCCAAGCATGCCTTCTTATCACAGATCCAGTTACAGCAGCCCTGCAAGAGGCCTCCAAGGAATAAAAACCACATTGCAAAGTATGCTTTCCAACTTGTTCAGCTGAATGCAATAAATCCTGTAACTCTATTTTCCACACAGTAAGAAAACATAATTTTGTGTTTAAGTAAGCCCATGACATGCTGTTGATATTTAAGCATATGAAAATGACAGCTTAAAGCCCTGATTGCCAGGGTTGCAGACGTGTAAACCTTCTTACCCCATCTATCCAGCGCCCTGGAGTCTCTATCAGAAGGGGTAGGATTTTTAGTAGTAGAAGCCTTAACATCCTTGGTTCTCTGTGAAATTGTTTCAGGGTCAGCAGTAGGGTTTTTAAAAAGGAATGTGTGGGAGTCAGGAACCCTGTAATATCTGTCTGGCTTACTAGGAGCCGGAGGCAGGGAATCAGGAGCCATGCTGGATTCTAAGAAAACATCATCAACAATGTCTAGAACAGGAGGTATAGCTAAAGGCCTATGTAAGGAAGAAGAAGGAAATCCCTAAGCCTCTTTTTGGATTTTTGCAAAATCTTGACTCTCCTAATGAAAATGTTCCCTTAAAGTATACAAAGTTTCTCCAAAAGAAAAATCCTCAGGAGGAGAAGCAGAAGGGATGGATTCTTCTGCATCAGAGTCCTCATAAGGTGGAATAGATAATTCCTGATCAGAAGAGGAATCAGAAGAAATGGAAACCTGATCTGAAGTTTCATAATCAGTGCCTTGCCTAGGCCTCTTAGCTGGAGGGGTTTGGGAACCCCTGATCAAGGTAATTAAGCCATTTTGATCATTTGTTTTTTAGGCATAGGGGCCTGTGCATGTGGCCCAAGCGTTTTGGCCTTGGTTTTGAAGATGGCGTCAGTTTAATATGCAAATCTTTAGGCCTGAAAACACCCTCAGAAGCCGGTGCCTGCTCAGCGGCTCCGGACCCATCTAAGGTAGAAACATTGGCGGGTTCAATACTTAAAATGTCTCATGGCATACCGGACTCTGAATGGGTCTCAGTAGAGGCCTGCGAATCAAAATTATCGGGTATCAGGGTCTGCAAAAGCACCTCACTGAGTACCGGCGAACTGGCGACTGGCTTAGGAGAAGCTTCGTTGTCGGTTTTGGACCTCAACGGTCTGTCTCTGTCTTTTTCTTTGCGTTTTTTGTGAATTCCTGTAGTCGGATTGCTAACCGACGACATTTCAGGATAGTTAAATCTTGAGCCAAAATATTTAGATGCAAAAATATACCGTCGCTTAATAGTGCGTTGGTTAAATTTAGCACAAAACCGACAGCAAGGCACGTTGTGGTCAGGGCCTAGGCAAGGAATACAGTACAAATGAAAATCCTTATGAGGTATTTGCTTCCCACAAGTAATACAATTATTAAATTTTACTGACATCGGTAAGGAGCAAGAAAAAGTTTCCCCAATGGGGTACTTTGCTTTAGGTTGAAGACTTCGGTTCTGAAACTCGAAAACGAAACGTTTAGGAGTCGGCCGACCGGCACTTGCGAACTGCATCGGGCACCGCGCGGCAAGAAAGACTGATGAAAATGGCGTCGGCTGCATGTTTTATGCCCCTGATGACCTGACGTCATGGAGGAAGGGACAGCAACCGACGCAGGACCCAAGACTTTGTTAATCAGGCCGACTGAGGGCAACCTGCCAGCAGATTACCCAAATGTAATGACTGCAACAGTGAAACACGAAGAACATCTGCCCTTGGCAATTTTCAGAATAAGGGAGAACCACCGCTACCTGGACTAAAACAGAGTCATCACAATTATCTCCGGACAGTCCTCCTGTATTGTTAGAAGAACCTTGGTTATTACAGTAAAGGGTGGAAAAGGTAACCATCTGAAATGTCAGGACCCACTTTAGCAAGTCCTATAATGGTGAGACTGAATGACAGGAAAAAATGGACTTGCACAATTTCTCAGAATATTCCTGTTTCTCTCAGGTATGGCAATCTTGGTGTTAGTATATACAAGTTCGAGTGTGAGTGTGTGTGTGGGCGGGACTTGCACACCCATACGCCCCCTTTCATATCAGGAGGGGATTTGCATGCTCCAAAGCCCCCTATCCACATCAGGGGGGGACTTTCATGCCCCATGTTCCCCATCCACATCAGCGGGGGGGGGGACTTACACCCCCCCAATCCACATCAGCGGGGGCCTTGCGTGCCCCCCCACCCATCCACATCAGCAGAGGGGACTTGCGTGCCTCCCACCCATCCACATCAGTGGGAGGCATCAACTCCTGGAAGACCCCTGGGTTCAACTTCCACTCATTAAGGTATGTCTTGGTCCTGCTCAACTCATGTGCAATATTGTTTTGCTCAGATGGAATATACGTGGCCTGGAGAGACAGATTAAATGGAGTTGCTAAATCCCAGGCTACCACAGCTAGTCTGCAAAAGGGATGGGACCTGGTTCCCACTTGTTTCTTTATGTACCACATCACTGTGGTGTTGTCTGTGATTACTAGCAGACCACCTGGAGTCCAAAAATGCTTCAGAGATTAGACAGCATTTATTAGAGCCATCATTTCTTTGACACTAAGGAGTTTTAAATTTGTCTTCCTGGTTCTAGAAGCCCTGTACTTTTGCTCCCTTGGATACAGCTCCCTATTTAAGTCTGATTCATCTCTGGTTACATACGGAGTACAGGCTCAAAGGGAGAAAGGAAGATATGGGTTGAGAACCAACTGATTTAGCCAGCAGATTAACTCCCTTTTTACAAACCACAGCAGTGAAATTTGAAATGAGACAAGCTACTGGTACTGAGTCCAAACAGTCAAATCACCAAATCTTCCTCATATGAAGTCTGGCAAAAGGAATCCTGAAAATAGTAGAGGCCATGAAACCTAGAATATTTTGTAATTCCCTGGCAGATGCCTTACTCTGAAAAACATCAGAATTACTCTTGTGCATCATTTAACTGTGCCTTGAGGAAGAAAGGCCTTCATGAGTTTTGTATCCAGAACATAACCTAGATAACTTGCCTGTGGAACTTAATGAGATGAAAATTCTCTGTTCACCTGAAACCCCAGGCTGAGAAAAAAAAAGTTTACTACCCAAGCAAGAGAGTTTTAACACCCTGTGAAGGAATCTGGAAAATCAGATAATCTTCTAAATATGGGGAAATGTGAATACCCTGCAATCTGTAGTGGGCTATTACAAGTGCCAGGCACTTTGGTTTATCTACAGACCCAACAGTGTTTTCAAAGCAAAGGTCTAGACAGAAAAATGAAAATATAAGCCAGACACAGAAAAAAAAAAGTCTCTGAAATCTTTGATGACTGGAATGTGATTGCAAGCATCTTTAAAATCCAAAGTTACTAGAACACCAATAGATGGAATGAGGGGGTAACAGACTGTAGAAAAAACATCTTGAATTTTGGAATTTTGGTGCAAAGGTTTAGAACAGGAAAGCCTAGGACAGGTCTTTTTTTCTTTGGCACCAAAAGGATTCTCAAATAAAAGCCTTTCTGTCTTCAATATGGGGGAACAGGTTCTACAACCCTCTGATAAAGTATCTGACCTAGAGTAGGACAGAACAGAAAAGTTTGATTGGGCAGACATAGAAGAATCTCTTGAAATGGAGGAAGTGAATCCCACTTCTAGGTGTGGGCTTTTAGAATGAGTCTCAGTATCCAAGTGTCTGAAGTTATCTGGTGCAAAAAGAAAAAGTGAAAATCTAGACTGGGATAGTTTTAAAGACTGCTTGGGTGGGGAGGGTAAAACACTTGAAGAGGCATATAGTCAGTCTGTTTTCTTAGATTGTATTTGGTTCTGGAAGGACCCCCCCCCCCTTCTTCTTTGAACCTCAGTGCCACTGTTTTTTTTTTTTTTCTTCTTCTTCTTTCTTTACCTGTGCCTTGTTTGGAACATTTACTCATGAAAAATGGAAACTCAGCTGGTACAAACGTTTCTATTACATTTTGAAAAAGAGGTTAAAAAATTTGCACTGAATACATTTTCCCCTTTCATCAAATCTTTTAAGGACCACAACAAAGGAAGGACCAAATAACACTTCATTACCTAGTGGGGAATTCATTACCACAGCTTTGACATGAATGGAGCCAAGCAAATCTTTTCATAACAAACCCAGTGGCAGCTTCTCCAGACACATTAACAGCAGTGTTATAACCATATTTTAAAGAGTGTTTGGTTCCCTGAAACACAGAAAATACTACAGATTTCAGCATTGCTTTAGCTTCTGAAGGATGGAGATCATCCATTAATTTCCTCATGTTGTCAAAAGAAGCCAGCAGAAAGTTAGACATTGATCCTGACAATTTACTATTCTGAAGGCCAAGGTGGAAGAACAAACTTTCTTTCAAAACTATCAAAAGTGTTTCCAAGTTTGTCAGAAGAGATAGGACTAGCTTCTGAAAGGAGTTTGGCATTTGCTGACTTTGAGAGAGAAATTACTGCAGGATCTGACCCCAAGGTTAGAAAAAAGGAATTTTTTGGAAGGAGACTTTATACAACTTATCAGACAAGCATCTGACTATCAGGCAAACTGCATGCTACCAAGAAGAACCCTCTAAGGCTGGCAATACAGGAGAAATAGCTGCATGTTGAAGAAGATCTTTGTTGACATTCTGGTATTGCCTTTTGTTCCAATGAAACAATTCCTTCATTCTGGCATTAGTATCAGGAAAGGACAACTCATCAGGTGGGGAATATGAACAAAAACTTTCTTGAGTCAGATTCTCCATTCTGTAGAGAGGGAACTTGGGAAACACCGTCCATGTTTAATTCCTGTCCCTCAGGCTGGGGATATGTATCTGAGAAAGATCTTTTCCTTTTTCAGAGAGGGAAATATTCAGCATTTAAAGACTAAAAGGCTCTAAATAAACCCTTAGCAAAGCCCAGTCAATTTTTCTTATCTATTTTTAGGAGTGGAAAAACATTTAGTTTCATGTTTCTTTTTTTCTGGGCGCCACCCACCCGCAGAAAAAGAGTGGCTTAAAGAATGGTCCCTTCCCCAGGAATTAAGCTCCTCAGAATTGATTAGCAAGGTTGTATCCCCCAACCCCTTCCCTGATGCTGGCAAGGGTAGTTCTATCTTACCTGAAAAAGACAGCTGAACAATTGCAGAAGATGTGCCTGCCTCCCAGTCCTTAGTGGCTTTGTGGAGGAGCAACACCAGAGAGGCTGAGAAAAAAGATGAGTGGTCCAAGGAACAAATGATGGCCACAGTGGAGTCATCCATCAGTTTCTGAGGCCAAGAGGAAACCACTGTGAAAATCAAAACCTCCTTGATAACTTTTTTTTTCTTCTTAAGGTACTTGGAAGGACTGATAGTGCTACTGGGACCCAGGTCCATGTTCAAGCCATAAAAGGAGCACTGGCGTTAACCTCCTGATTAGAAAACTACTTCGAGGTAAATTGTTTTAGTGACCTTGATCCTCATGACAATGCTATACAAAACTAGAACCTTTTCCCACGGAAAATGAAAATAAATAAAAGATTCTCCACATGAACTCAGGATTAGCTGTCAGAAAAAAAAAAGACAATTGGTTTATGGAGCTTAGCCGAGTCGGTAAATTCTGAAAGCAATTTATGGTTTTCCGATACAATGTTTTAATTAATGATGACTCCCAAAACCAAAGTTCAAGTCCTAGCAATAAAATTAGAGGTAAAGGTTCTTTTTCTTCACAAACATAAATATTTTGAAGGAATTGTTTCTGAGGTAAAACTTAGTGACAAACGCCAAAAAGCCTATAAATTACATCAATCCTAAATATTTTACTAAAAATAAAACTAAAGTTAATGACTTACCATAATGATAGCTCCATGTCCGATTTTTGTCCGGTTCAGTTATGGGTTGTCAGATCCAAACTTGGCACCGAATCTGAAGCTCTTTGGTTCCAGGACTCTGACTCCTCCCCTACCATAACTCCCAGATCTCCACCTTACTACCTCAGATGGAGTTTGCCGCCTGAAAAAAGTTATATTCCAAAGTACATCAATGAATTACATGCTAGGGAAGCAATCCACACTCAAGATCAGTTCCAAATTGTGTGAAAGAAGACATTGTAGGGTTATAATTCAGTGGCAGTAATGACTGTTTATAGACAGGGAATGCCAAAGTGGACCAGTCATTGGAGTCTTACTTGTGACAATTTGGCAGGGGGCAGTTGGGAAGAATGTTGAAATGTAAGAAAATCAGACAACATGAATCTATTGTTATGGTAAGTACATAACTTTTGTATCCAATGTTATCCATTTTCATCCGATTCAACTATGGAACAGATTCCCAAGCATACAGAACTAGGTGGTATCAAGGAACGACATTCCTGAGGATGGTAGGGTCAAAAGATGAGAGAGCTCTAGATTGTTCAATCAGCCTATAATGAGATACAAATGTATGAACTGTTGATCACATAGCTGTTGCACAAGTATTGTTAATGGGTAACCTACTATCAAAGGCTGTACAGGTTGCTACTGTCCTTGTGGAGTAACCCTTATGTTTAGATAGTAGAGACAAGCCCTTTTTATTGTACACAAATGAAATACATAGCCACTGCTTTGCCCAATTTAGGTTTGGAGAATGCTACAAACAGTTGATCTGACTGAAAGATTTAGATCTATGGAGGTAAAATCTAAGTTGATGATGAACATCAACATATTATCATGTATTCACCTTATTGTGAAAATTATGGAAAAAAGACTGGCAGATTTACGGACAAATTTAGTTTAGCTCTGGATGCCACCTTAGGAAGAAAGGACGTGTTAGCTCTTAAGGAAACCATATCCTTATGAAAAAAAAAACAAATATGGTAGTTTGCAGGAAAGTGCCTGCATTTTTGAAATGCTTTTAGCCGAAGTGACTACCAACAGATAAAATGTTTCCCAAGAAAAGAACTTTAAATCTACTAATGCTGCTGCCTCAAAGGGTGGTCGAGTCAATGCATGTGACATGATGGTAATAGTCCAAGCAGGGAATGGGTCTCTGATGAGGGTTGAAGAAGGAATGATCCCTTCCAAAAAGCTTTAAAAATCCTCAAAGAAGCTACAGAGGTGTTGTTCTGGCCAATATGGAATCCAGAGATGGCTGCCAACTGAATTTGATAGTTGAGAAACTGGATCCATTGTGAAAAATTTCTGACAGAAATTCTACAATGGAAGGAAGACCTGAGGACCAACTGTGGACTAGAACATTCCTCTGTGACTGTTCCTGTGGAAGGATCAAGGCAACGTTACTGCTGCACTTTTTTAGGTGAGTCGCAAACAGGTTGCAGCAAGGTTGTCCCCAGAGACTTAAGATCATGGCTGTCACTACTGGGACTGAGGGACCACTCATTGGGCATCAAGACAGATCTGCACTGGACTCTGGGATATGCATTGCTTTCAGAAAGTGGTGTGAAGAAACCGCCCATTGCCAGACTCTCATGGCTTCTCGGCATAGGGGAAAGGAGCGTTTTTTTCCTGCCTGTTTGCTGATGTACCAGACTGCTGACATATTGTTGGTCTGTACTTGGATCACAATTATGGGGAGAGTTCCCTGGAAGGCCTACAACACTAGAAGGTCCACTTATCTCCAGAACACTGATGTGAAGATTGACCTCTATCTGTGACCAAGTGCCTTGGACCATCTTCCCTTCGAAATCCCCCACCCCCACCCTAAAAGGGGATCATCTGTTGTCACTGCTGCCACAGGGGAGTCTGTCAGAAATGGATAACTGTTTACCAAAGAAGGTGACATTATCCATCCAGCTATGTGCTGCTTGCAAATATGAGTAAGCTTTATCCTGCCATGAAGTGGTCGTCACCTCTGGGACCACTGAACTGCTGAATTCCACAGAAGAACTGTCATGTAAAATCTGGTGAGTGAGACCATGAATATTCTGGATGCCATAAGGCCAAATAGATGAAGGATCAGTCTTGCTGGACAACAGGGGTGATGAAGAACTTGGATTGCCATCAAGTGAAAGGAAAGCACCCTGAGAATTGGAAGTCAGACGATCTGTAAGCTTGAGTTGAGGTGGCATCAGATAAGCTCCATCTGCAGGGACAACATAAACTCACTTTTGGTCAGATTGACTGTGACGCCTATATCCTACATCAGTCAGAGCAAAAGGTCCTACTGGTGTGATAAGAGGTTGTTAGTTGTAGCAGGAAGGAGCTAATTGTGGAGATATGGGAAAACCTGGATCCCTAATATACACAGATGTGCTGCCACCAGTGCTATGATCTTGGTGAACACCCTGGGAGCTGTGGCAAGACCAAATGGCGGGGCTCTGAACTGATAATTAGCTCCCATCCTCTAAGAGAAATCTCTCTGAATGAACACTTTTCTATCTTCACATGACAGGATGGGTCTTAGATCTGTGGGAGCACATCCAATCATCCTTCCTCAGTACAGGCAAAATGGACTGAAGTGTGACCATCTGGAATTTTGTCCGTCTGACATATTGATTCAAATGGTTCCAAGTCCAGAATGGGTCCGAGGTCCTCTATTTTTTTGGGTACTAAAAAGAACCTTCATTAGACTCCAGACTCTAGCTGGTCTTCTGGCACTGATTGGGTGACTTTTTCTAGCACTTTGGAAACCTCAGCTTCTGCAAGCTCCCATTTTTTGGGCAGAATGCCAGGAACCTTCTTTCTGATAGGGGTAGGGAAATGGTGTAGAATAACCTCTGGAAATTATGCTCAGCACCCAATAATCTGAGGTTGTGTGCCACGCTTGTGGTGGGTGCAAAGAGAAGCCCCCCCCCCCGACTTCCTCCATAGCACAGACGTCGGGGCAACCCTTTGGGTTGTTAAAAGGGCTTTTCAGTAAATGGTTAGCAAAAACCATGGTTATGTAGCCCACTCTCAGCCTCTAGGGCAATGTCAATTACTGTTACCATCTCCTCTGCTATGAGATGGTCCATCTCCAGGAATTTTCCTGAACCACATCTATTTCCCAGCCCATTGATTCCTGGAGTAGGATCTTTGAGGAGTGGAAAAACAGATGCCTACCACAGAGAGACAGTCTTGCTATACTGTTGATGCTTGGTAAACATTTCTTTAACTCTGGGTCCAAAAAGGGTAGCCCCATCAAAATGGACATTGATGAAAGACATCCTGAAGTTTTTTTGGAATGTTGTAGAGGCACATTCTGGAGTGGCACAGATGGCGATGACGGTACCTGCTGCCCTTGTTGTGCCATCTGCTGCATTGGAAGGCAGTCGCACGCCACATTGGAGGTAGATTGTAGGATGGAAAGTCCACTGCCTTTTGAGCATCTGCAAATAGAACATCCCAGAGACTTTGGATATATCCTTAGTCAGGTTTCTCTGAAATCTGGTTTCGTGAGCCAAGTAATTCAATGCTCAGAGGGCAATGGTCACTGAAGCATACGTTCATTTCCCAAAATGGTCCACAGCCCTAGATTTTCTATTAGGGGGATGAACAGAGGAACTTTCTTCCAACAACTCTTTCTTGGTGGCTGCTGCTACAATCACTACATCCACCAGAGGACCTTTGCTCCAATGTTTCCAATCTGTAGGGGCAGACAGAGAATACTAACTTTTTTTTTTGAAGCTGGGCTACACCACTTCAGGGTCTTTCCATGCCCATTGAGCCATCAAGTCCATGAGTGGGTCAACAGGCAGTGCACCCAGGATGAAGATACGCCAGAACCAAAGGTTTCCAGGAATACAGACTTGTCTGTTGAAGGACTTTGTGGGGATTCTCCCCCACCTCTGTTTCATCAATTCCAGGATATCACCAAAACTGTCATCCTCATAGGGGGATCTGGGAGTGCCTTCTTCTTCATCAAAGTCCATGTCTTTGGTGACGGACTCCGGATACAGTCTAAGTGCTTCTATTTGTACGTCTGTTTTCCATGAACTGTATTGTGGGGAGGATCAGAGGGTATTGTGGGGAGGATCAGAGGGATCAGAATCAGACTGGGAGTTTATGTAGTTGGTTACCTGCGGAACAGACCATCTCTGTCTGATAGGATGAGAAGCAGAAGCTGATTCCTGTTGGGGTTCAGATGGTAAAGACGTGGATGAAAGCACATTTTCTCTTACCATTGAAATGACCTGTTTGAAAGCCTGAAAATCAAAGGATGCCATCAGCTTCACTGGCACCCTCCTATCCTCAGACAGGAAGTAAACCTCGAAATTAATGGGCATTAACCCTGAGGTAGATCTCAGTGCTGACCTATCACCACAGCACCAAGTGGAAGAGACAGCCCCGGAATGTTTGGAGCTGAGACATCCCCAGAGTCCCAGAAATAAAACTTCAGCTACAAGACTCCTATAGATCTGAACATGAGGAAGGGAACTAATCAGCGTCTAAGTCACTTGGCGTACAGGCTCTGGCAAAGGTGCTGTGTGGCAGACCGGGCCCAAGACCACTAGTGCCAAAGGGCGTACAGTTCTAGAAATGACACAAGTGGGGGAGTAGCTAGACCAGCTCTTGGTGCATTCCCAAAATACATTTTCAAGAGAACCCAGAGCTGTATCTGTGTCCTGAGAAACTGTCATCATTCTGTCGATGTCCTGTTCAGTCAGACTTCTTGATGATCGGGATGACGACACTACCGATGGTGATCTAGAATATCTCCTCTCCTGCATGATTGGAGAATGCAGTCTGGGACTTATTGGATCAGAGGAGAATCTGGACTGAGCAGGAGACTTATGTTGCTGAAAGACTGAATACTCCAAAAGTTTCGGTACACTGGGATCTGATCCCAAAGCTAATGTTGGATCCAGGGACCACTTGCAGGACTTCTCAGAGTCCAATTTATCCTTTTCTTTGATCTTGTCTTGTTTTGTATTCTCCAACTCCTTGTCTTTGCCTTTATCAGGTTTCTCTTTGAATTTCTTGTCTTTGATGCAGGGAGAAGTTGCAGTACAAGGGATGGCAGACCCTGTCTGGGGAGGGAGGAGTCCCTTCACTTATAGATTCTCCCTTCTAATTTGTAAGACGCAGGCACTGAATAAGGAAAGTACAGTTATGTACACTTACCATAAATGTAGATGTTTGAGTGTATTCACTGTGCAGCTATTACATTTGGATTATCTGCTTGCAGGTAGCCCTCAGTCGGCCTGATTAACAATGTCTTGGGTCCTGCGTATTCATTAAGGATACCCACACCTCCAGGCTAGTTGCTCAGCATAATGCATCTGAGATTATCCAAGTGCAACTAACTCTAGGCAAGACCGCAATGCAAATTGTAGCTTGCTACAGATCCCAACTCCTCATTTCCTGATACACTGGAAAATATTAGGGTACAACCTAACACCCTAATAATGGGCGATTTCAACTACAACACCATTAACTGGGAAAACTACTCATGTACCAACTCTTGTGCTCAACGTTTTCTGGAATTCATAAATTCCAATGCCAATCTCAATGGCAACACTCAGATCTACTCTGAGTTACAGCACAATGGCACTAAATATACAGAACCAACTGATATTGCCAACATCCTGGCAGATAGGTTCAGTGCTAAATTTACCTCTCTCTCAGCCCCTAAAGGGCCCATCTCTATACCGGAAGAATGCAAAGTACCTGTAATCACGGCTGCACAGGTAAAAAACACACTCTCCAAAGCCAAGAACACAACATCCATGGGACCTGACAACATCTCAGGCTGCGTTCTACATGAACTACAGAACGAACTGGCACCCCACCTAAGTACCATGTTCAATCATAGCCTCACCTCAGGCTTTGTGCCCACTGAATGGCACACAGCAATGGTTATCCCACTCCACAACGGGGGAGCCACCACGGACCCCGGGAACTACCGCCCCATTAGCCTGATGAGCCTGGTCTGCAAGACTATGAAGCTTATCATCATGGACCTTATAAACAATGACATTGGTAATCTCCAAACTCTGGACCCTACCCAATTCGGGTTTGTAAAAGGCAGATCATGTCTCCTAAACCTGATAGACTTCTTTGAAGCAGTCACCAAAGCTGTAGATGAGGGTAAGGTGGTACACACAGCCTGTCTAGATCTAGCCAAGGCTTTCGACACCATCCCCACTCTGGAATTATAGACAAACTCACTAAACTAGTTATAAATCCCTATGTCACAAGATGGGTTGCCAACTGGCTCACTGACCGAATCCACACTGTGAAAGTAGCAGACTCTAAATCCAACTTCAGACCAGTGACAAGTGGGGTACCACAGGGTTCATTCCTAGGTTCTCTCCTGTTTGGTATCTACTTCTCTGAAGTACAGGCTAACACAGAAGGTCTTTGGCTAACAAAGTTCGCAGATGATTGGAAACTAGGAGCCATAATCAAATCTCCTAATGATGTGGATATCCTACAAAAGGGCCTCACTGAGACAGATGCCTGGTGTCAAAGCCATGGCCTCAAGCTCAGTGCCAGAAAGTGCATTGTCATCCCTTTTGGTAAAAACTTTGTACCCATGAACTACCACATAGGCGGTAGTCTACTTAACACCGAACATGTGATAAGAGACCTTGGGACACAGGTAGACAGTAGTCTCTCCTTTGATAATCACATGGCAACAATAGTCAGGAAATCCTTCTACGTGGCACACCTCATCACAAAAGGTTTCTCATCCAGGAAAAAAAGAGGTCATTGTTCACCTCTACTCATCACTCATTAGACCCATTATAGAGTACAACGACCCTTTTGGTATGTACCTCACAAGACGACATCTACAACAACTGGAAAGGCCACAGAAATACCTCACAAAGAGGATTACCGGCCTCAAACAGATGCCCTACGCAGACCGTCTCAAAAAACTCCAGCTTTATTCTGTCGCATATCGCCTACTCAGAGGCGATCTCTGCCTAACATACAAAGCTATGTCAAACCCAGAGCTGTTGGACATGCTCCACTTAAAGAAATCCCAATCCCTCCGAGCTACACGCTCTAGGGACCTAAACCTTGTCACCACAATAAACAGAACATGCTGGAGGGATAGATTCCTGTCCCAGAGACTTCCCATACTCTGGAACAAACTACCTATCTATATCAAACAAACCTCCTCATTAGCACTCTTCAAGTAAAATCTTGATGATTGGATGAGAGATAGGAAATTCACCCTGGGGATCAATTCTGTGGCTCTGCTTGACAGGGGCACAGGAAAATAATTTTCTTGGATGGCAAAAGCCAGGGCACCGTTTGGCTAGGCTTATATAGGCCCTAGGGCCAATAGCCTAGTACCTACCTATGAAAAACAAAGAATGGGGAAGGAAACGTGTGCTCTGGAAGCCATGGGAATTACAGCTGAAGCAGGGTGCTGTGTGCCAATTTTGGAGGAGGAGGGTGTTGCTGTAGCAGCTTAAGGATTTCTACTCAGTGGTATAATTGTGATCTGGCTGAAATTCTTCTGTAGCCGGCATCACTTTTCACAAATTAAAATAGGACTTTATCTGAAACAGAGTAATATGGGCTGAAAGAAGCTCTCCATAAAGCAGTACTGGCGAGGAACATCTTCAATTCTTCATAAAAAGAAATTGTGAATTACTTCCGTGTTATTTATTGTATATGTATTATACGCACTATAACAAAAATTGTCCTTGGGATAACACCTAGACTACAAGTCAGACAACCCAAGTTTGGTTAGTGGCTTGGGCACTGGAAAAGCCATGCAAGGGAGGGTAGGGGTAAGCAGATGACACTAGCTTTCCCATCCTGGGGGAGGGATTGGTGGTCCAGTTCACTGTCACAAGCAAACAAAGGCTTGTTGGCAATCAAGATACAGTCAGATTATGAGGACACAGGCTTGATGCTCCCAAGATGGTGCACACGTAAGGGAACATGCATGCATGGGGGAGCATAAGAGGCCCTTGTGGTGATGTTGGTACTTATGTCAGCCACCAGGGGTGGAGTTAGAAATTACTTGGAAAAAATGCCCAGTTGTCTGCACTAATGAGGGCTTCTTTGTGAGTCCATAGATGGACTGAGGAGATGTGAGGGAATGTGAGCTTTAATGCTATAAGGGAGTGATCCAGGCATTAGAGGAGACAGGTTGGTGGCAGACAGGGTAAGTAGCTGACACCAGTTCACCCATCCTCAGTGAGGAAGGTGTTCCAATCCTCTGGACTACCGATGAAGGACAAATGCAAAAGCCTGCAGCACACTGACAAAGATGTGCACTGTAGTCTGCCAAGTGAAATGCAGCACTGTACCTGATTTTAGTACTTGCACAGAAAGCACGTGCAAATCTTGGCCAGTGTTGTAGGCTTCGGTTCAGGCCAGGCTATCAAAGGAAGGAGATCTACAGACCAAGAAAATACCCCCTATTTTCTTTATGTATGATCACCATGATTCATAGGTTCATAGGTAGGTGCTAGGCTATCTGCCCGAAGGCATTTATAAGCCTAGCCAGAATGTGTTGGCTTTCGCCGCCCCCTTAGATTAGTTCCCTATGCCTCTGTCCAGCAGAGCCACTGAAGTGATCCCCGGGGTAAACTTTCTGTTTCCCACCCACTCATCAAGGTTTCTCTTGAAGTGTGTTAGTGAGGAGCTCTGCCTAATGTAGATTGGAATCTTGTTCCAAAGCATGGGAAGTCTCTGGGACAGGAATCTATCCCTCCAGCACATCCTATTTATTGTTGTGGTGAGGTTTAGATCCCTAGAGTGTGTGGCTCGAGGGGATATGGTTTTCTTTAGGTGGAGCATGTCCATCAATTCTGGGTTGGACATGGCCTTGTATGTCAGGCAGAGATCACCTCTGAGAAGGCGGTATGCAACAGAGTACAGCTGGAGTTTCTTCAGTTGAGCTACATATCTGTTTGAGGCCAGTGATCCTCTTGCTGAGGTACTTCTGTGGTCTTTCCAGCTGTTGCAGATGTCTTGTAAGGTACATCCCAAATGGGGCGTTGTACTCTATGATGGGTCTGATGAGTGATGAGTAGAGGGGCACAATGACCTCTTTTGATCTGGATGTGAACCCTTTTGTGATTAGGTGGGCCACATAGAAGGATTTTATAACCACTTTGGCAATGTGATTATCAAAGGAGAGATTACTATCTACTTGGGTCCCCAGATCTCTTATTACGTCTTCCGTATTTAAGGGATTACCACCTATGTGGTAGTTTGTGGGTACTTTGTTTTTTCCAAAGGGGATGACTATGCACTTTTTGGCATTTAACTTGAGGCTATGATTTTGACACCAGGTATCCATCTCAGTGAGACCCTTTTGGAGGATGTCTGTGTCAGCCAGATAGTCAATTATAGCCCCTAGTTTGCAATAGTCTATGAACTTGGTTAGCCATAGTCCTCCTGTGCTTGCCTGTAACCCCGAGAAGTATATGCCCAACAGGAAGGGTCCTAGGACTGAGCCCTGGGGAACGCAACTTGTAACTGGTTTAGAGTCGGACCAAGCTTCCGCAACTCTCACCATGTGGGTTTTGTCCGTGAGCCAGCTGGCAACCCATCTTGTGACGTAGGGGGTTATGTTCAGGCTGGTGAGCTTGTCTATAACATTAGAATGGGGAATGGTGTTGAAGGGCTTTGCGATGTCTAGGTAGGCTGTGTGCACCACCTTTCCCTTGTCTATAGCCTTGCTAACTGTCTCAAAGAAGTTCACCAGGTTTAGGAGGCATGATCTGCCCTTAAAGCCGAACTGGGTAGGGTCCAGTGTTTGGAGGTTCCCAATGTCTCTGTTAATGAGTTCCATGATGATGATGCACTCCATAGCCTTACAGACCAAGCTAGTTAGGCTTATAGGGCGATAGTTCCCTGTGTCTGTTGTGGCTCCACCTTTGAGGAGCAGAATAACCATTGCTGTGCGCCACTCTATGGGTACATAGCCTGTGGAGAGGCTGATTTTGAACAGTGTGTTTAGGTGAGGGGTGAGTTCATCTTTGAGCTCATGTAGGATGCAGCCTGGGACCCCATCCGGTCCCATTGATGCTGTGTTTTTGGCTTTGGAGAGGGCTGTTTTAACCTAAGTGTCTGTGATTTCAGGGGCTCTACATTCTTCTGGTATGTTTATGGGCCCTTTTGGGGGTGAGAGGGGGGTGAAGTTTGCACTGAACCTGTCTGCCAGGATGCTGGCGATATTGGTTGGTTCAGTGTATTTTGTGCCATTCTGCACTAACTCCGAGCAGATCTGAGCATTGCCACTTAGATTCTTGGCACAGCTAAAGAATGCCTTGTGTTTATCTTTAGAGCCCTTGGCAATTTTTCTTTTGAAGCTAGCCTTGGATGATTTTATCAGGGATCGTAGTTTCTTGCTGATACTGATCAGGGGATGTCTTCCTTTCTTGGGATTTTACTCTTTTCTGTACTAGTTTCCACCTTCTATTGCATAGCTTGTTTATGGCAGGGGTCCACCAGACTGGTTTCCTTTCCTTGGAGGAGTGAGTCTTGGTTTTGCTTGGGATAGCACAATCCATGCATTCTTGTAGGTGCTCATAGAATGCATTAGTAAAGGATTTTGCAGCTTGGACAGCATTATCCTTTAGCATGGGGGCTTTGAAACTTTCCACCTTGGTCTTAAGTAACGTGAAGTTTGCTTTTGAAAAGTTTTTCATGGTGGTTTCCTTGACCGGAGGTGGGGACAGAATGAGGATATCCAGAGTGATTTGTTTATGGTCAGATCTAACCAGCGAGGGGTTGACCTCCGGTGTGGAACACCAGTCGCCCATGTTCGTGATGACCAGGTCCAATATGTTGTCACCTCTGGTGGGAGTGTTGACCAGTTGATCCAGAGTGTTTGAGTTTATAAATTCCAGGAAATGTCGGGCAAGGGAGTTAGTATTTGAGTAGTTCTCCAAGTTAATGTTTGGGTAATTGAAATCACCCAATATTAGGGCGTTTGGTAAGACCTTTATCTTTCCCAGTGTTTCCAGAAACACGGAATGGGGGTCCTGGGACATTGTGGGTGATCTGTAGCAAGCTACAATTTGAATTGCAGTTTTGCCCGTTGCACATGGATGATCTCTGAAGCATCGTGCTGTGCCACTAACCTGGAGGTGTAGGTATCCTTGATGAATACGGATACGCCCACGCCTTTTGTATTTCGGTCCAGGTTCTGTGGGCAAAATGTATGGTATGGGTTGTAGCCTGGTAGTGCTGGGGTGCCCTCTGGAGCCTTAAACCAGGTTTCAGTTACTGCACATATATCGATTTTCTCCATACTGAGGAGTGCCTCGAGTGTGTGCATTTTGAGGTTTAGACTTCTGGCATTGAGTAGCATTACCCTCAGTTTTTTGTTACTTGCGCTATTTACGTAGGTGGGTTTGTCTTTTGAGCCTTGCCTACAAAAAGGCACTATTGGGGGTGGCAAGAGCCTTGGCCAGTATTTGAAAGCCTAAGGGTGACAGGTGCAAGCCGTCTCTAGCGAAGCAGTGTGGCTTGTTGAGCATGTCACCCCAGCGGACAGACACTGGATCCCCTTTGAATGACACCAGAAACTTAGCCAATTGTTGAAATTGATCATTTTTTCTTTACACCATGGTATCATTCTTGGTGAGGGCAGGATGCTACTCAGGGTCAGGGTCATACCGGCCTGGGCTACGTTATCAGAGAGCTCTTCCATGTCTCTTTTCATGTAGTCCAGGGAGGTATGGCTCAGGTCATTCACACCAACATGGACAATGACAGAGTCGTATTTGTACTTGTTCTGGAGTGACCTGAGTGCTTGTGTTATGTGGCGGATCCTGGCACCCGACAGGCAGCTAACTGTAACATTCTCCTTGTTCAGCCTAGTGAGTGGGACGTCAGTGTGTGCCTGACTATAGAGTCACCTATTACTAGTGTGTTGTGTATGTTATTTTGCCTTAAGGGCTGTGATTGCATGGCACACTGGTTTTGTGAAGTATATGTTTCATGGTTTGTGTTGGGGGGTGGAAGTTGCTTGGATTTCTGCTTTGGAGGTATCTGTTGCTTTTGCAGATTTTTATTTAAAGCCTCCGAGTATGTTTTCGTGTATTTATGTGTGTTTTTGCTGGTGCTGGTTTAATGGGTCTATGTGAGACTGGTGGTGTGATGCAACTATTTCCTTTCTCCTCTTGACTGTCTGATCCAGTCTTGGGTTGAGAGAGCTTAGCCTCCAGTTTGGCTGTATAATTGCATCTCTTGCATGTATTAGTGTTTGGTGGTTGGAGGAGAGGATTGTCTGTGTACATGAGGTAGTTGTAACATTGCCTCAAAATGCCCAGATTCACCAATTGGACTGGAGAGTACACCTGAAACTGCCCTTTGGACATGCCTGGCTAGGTACAGTGAACTGTTTTACTGATTGGCTGGTAAGGTCGAATAGAGAGCCTTGTCCTTCTGTACAGTACAGGGGGGGGGTCTAGTGCTAGGGTTTATAACTACTTGCTATGAGTTTTGAGCAAGTGCCGGGCAGAGAAATGAATGGTTTGAGTGCTTAAGTTGAAAGTTTGTCTAGTTCCAAGGAAAAAACTGAAGAGGAGACTTTGTGGAGCCGGGAATAGTTATACCCTAGCTAACCGGCGCTGCCTGGTGCGCAAAACTGGGCAAATACGTTTTTTATAGCAGGGAAATGAAAGAGATAGAAATTAGCCCAAAATGGCCAATAAACTACACATTTCTGGGCAGAAACCACTCCTCCAGGGACAGATAGGCTGCTCAAAGCTCCCCTCTCTCACAGGCAAACAGAGAAACTTCCTTCTATCCAAGTAAGGTACGGGCAAACACAGAGACTTGTAACACAGCCCTGAATTCAGCACTAACCTGAAAATTGGACTATACTAGCTTAGAAAGGCAGGAAACAAATATATATATTTTTTTCAGAAAATAAAGCAGATACAATCAAAAAAACACTTTAAATGCACAGAAAAAGATACTTACTGTTATATATATCTCATATCAGAGTTGTAGTCAATGCCCCTAGTAATAAAGTAGGAAGAAACACAAATACAGTAAAAGCTGATGTATAAAGTGCAATTTTTTATATATATAAAGCAATAGAAAACAAATTGATTTAAACAAGTTACCTAATTAACCAGAAAAAAGCTCAAAACTGGGCCTTGTTCCTGCAGTCTTCAATCAGACAAGGTCTAACTGCACACTCTTGCCACTAGGGTGCAGGGGAACCTTCTCCAAAGAAAGATAGCCTGGAACAGTGCTCAAGTTATACAAACAAAGCTAGATTCAGCAGGCCTGAGTCTGGTCTATGCTACAGCAACAAGGCGCACCAATTTCAGAAAGAAACAGCTCAAATAAGCAGGCACAATAAGATAAGCCTGTGACCAGAAATTCCCAGCTTAGAAGGGCAGAATCCAGCCTCTCCTCCCACAAGAGTGCAGACCACAAACCTTCTTAATGTAGAATAACTGGCCTGAAGCCCAAGTGCTTAAACCAGAACTAATACACTTTTAGAATAGCAGACACTGAGCTTTCAATCAGCAATTCCCAGCTTAGAAGGATGTGAGCTACCTGTCCTGCCACAACAGTGCAGACCACAAACCTTCTTAATGTAAAACAACTGGCATGATGCCCAAGTGCTTAAACCAAAAGACTTAGAATAACAGTTACAATTTAATCAGACTACTAGCAAGCAGTAATAAATGCAGCAGAATAAATAAAATCGAGTAATTTTTAAGAAGAGGCAAAAGCAAAATAAAGTAGGCGGAAACACAAATACAGTAAAAGCAGATGAATAAAGTGCAATTTTTTTTTGTTAGTAAAGTGCAAGAAGAGAGGAAGGAAGAACCTAAGTGGGTTGGCCTTCTCAAATCTTCTCTCTGTATTAAGTAGAGTGAACACTAGACTCAGAATATGATCTCACTGTACTCGGTTAAGTGAGCAAATGAGATGGACCCAGGAGGAGTGTTCAAATACAGACTTAGAGGAGGGGCAGGCAATTCCAGAGCCACTAACACCAAGACAAAAACAAGGAGGATGGGTTGGTGGGGAACTAACTGCAGAGAGACACACAGCACACTATTCAGTGAAACAATTAAGTAACAGAAAAAATAAAATGCAGTACTTTTAAAACTACATGTTTGCATTTAACAGAAGAATAAAATACAGTACTGCAAGTTTGCACTTAACTTCAGCTTCTAATGCAGGTAATTGTAGCCAACCAAGTCACGCAGAAATTGAGCATAAAATGAATTCTCAAACTTTGTGGCTAGCACTTAAAGTACAGAGGAAACCCTCTAGGCTAACAGTTAAAGAGCTCTTCTCTTCTTGTGCCCATAAACATGAGGGAGGAAGAAGACATGAATGGTCAAGGGGTGAGATGGCTTAAAAAGATACAAAAGTAATAGGAGGTTGGCTGAGGAGGCCCACCTGCTGCAATGATCCTATTATAAAACATATACTTTAATGTTGTGCTGCTTGAAATCATTAAATGTTTTGGACAGTAGCAGTAAGTGTACTGTCAGCTCCAAATAACGGCTGGATGGCCTAAAACATGCTCTGCAGGGCAGCCTTAGCAAGTCTTACTTTACTTGCAGACTAGTTTGGGTAGAAGCAGTCTTGATTAGCACTATAGGGGTTGACGTAGCAAAGCAAGCCTTAACTTTTTCAGTCTGTTTTGTGTACTTACTGCAACAGAAGAAATGGTATTAGCAAAGCGTTTGCAAATAGTCTGTTTAGTAAATGGCTGACTGACTGTGTTTACCTTTCATAAACCAAAGAGAAAAAAAAAGGTTTTGTCTCAAGTTAACCAGTCCTCCACTTCAAAATGAATAAATAAAAAAAACAGCAAAAGAAGCAGAGTGGAACACGGCCTCACTGTGCAGGTTAAAAACATTTAATCCAAACTTAAAACACCATAATAATGGAAAGAAAAATGCATATAAAACAAGGCAAGTGCTTTCACATCTACAAACAGATGCTTCATCAGACCACTGAGCAACTGCTATACAGAACCGATTTAAACATGCAGTTAAGCTGTATAGCCTATCAGAAACCACCTATGTAAACTCCTAGAACCCAAATGAGGCTTTAAAGAGACACACTCCTTAAGACCATGGCCTTTATCAGACTGCAGTGTAATGATCCGACACATTCCTACCTTCTCTGTCTTATTCCTGATGTCACCCAAATGTCTATTAAAATTCATTAAATGTATGACCTGAAAGTCAAAAACATGATCCATACCAGTACTGGTAATATGCTTAGCTAGTGCATTTGTAGTTACATCCCTACAAATCTCACTGACATGTTCATGTATTCTTTCTCTGAGAGAGTGGTTGGGCTTCCCAACATAAAATGCTGAGCATTTCCTTCATCTAGCAAGAAATACTAAATCCCTACTTGAACAGTCAGTGTATAAAGTAAAACTAAACAACCTACCAGAGTCTGGATGTAGAAAAGTATTCCCAGTTTCAACACAAATGCAAACTGTACAGCTCCTACAGCTAAAAGTGTCTATCCTCTGTGAGGCCACCTTTTTAATTGATGTCTGATCATAACATAACATTTGTTTCAGATTCTTTTTATTCTTAAAATTAAAAGTCAAAACCGTCCCAACAATTTGTCTTAAGGAGAAGTTAACAGTCAGCTGTTTGTCAGGTGCTAGAATCCACCACATCACACACGCACTTAAGTCTCTCCACAACGGATACAAGTATGACTCTGTTATTGTCCACGTTGGTGTAAATGACTTGAGACGTACCTCCCTGGACTATATGAAGGCAGACATGATTGAGCTCTCAGTGTATGTGCTCCAGGTAGGTATGACCCTAGCCCTAAGCAGCATCATAGCTTCACCAAGAATGATACCACAATACCAACAAAAAATGTTTGACTTCAACAACTGGCCTAGTTTCTGGTATCTTTCTAAGGGGATCCAGTATCTGCCTGGGATGACATGGTTGACAGGCCTCAATGCTTTGTCAGAGATGGTCTCCACCTGTCACCCCTGGGGTTCTGGAACTTTTTTTTTTAGGCTATGTCCCGAAGACAAATCTTACAACATAAAACATCTGTCAAAAAGCAAATTGAAGGTCATGCTGCTCAATGCTAGGAGCCTTAATCTGCAAATACACTCACTGGAGGCTCTCCTCACACTAGAAGATGCTGATGTCTGTGCATTCAGAGATATTTGGCTCAGGGCTGCAGAGAGCACCCCTGCCTTGCCAGGCTATAGCTCATTCCACACTTTCTGACCCCAAAATAAGGTCAGAAAGATTAAAGGTGGTGGAGTCTCTATCTTCATTAAGGACAGACACACTTCCAGATTGGTTTACCAGCATGAAGCACTCGAATTACTCCAGGTGCAACTGACAGTTTGCAAGACACCCATCCAAGTTTATAGCCAGCTACAGACCCCCCTTCATGTCTCTGGACACCCATACCTCCTACCTGGAACTACTTGACTCCATCAAAATACCCCCTAACACACTGAATCTTGGTGACTTCAACTATCCCACCATAGACTGGGTGAACTATTCCTGCACTAATGCACTCACTCAACGATTCCTTGACTTCATCAGTTCTAATGCACTAGATCAGCTGGTCTCATCCTCCACAAGGGGAGATAACATACTGGACTTGGTTCTCACCAACATGGGCAACCGCTGCACCACTACCATAGTATGTTCTTCCCTAGTGAGATCAGATCATTGGTCTGTCTCATTTGAAGTTTCTATCTCACCCAAACCCTCCCCAGCCGTAACCAGGCTAAAAAAACTTCTCAAAAGCTGACTACAACCTCCTAAGGGAGGGTATCATCAGCTTCACACCACCACCCCCTCAGATGATGGAGAAACCTATGCTGAACAATATGCCAGTGCCATATACAAGCACCTGTACAACTGCATGAACTCAACCATACTCCACAGAACTAAAATCTGCTCCTCATGGAAACGCACACCTGTTGGTGGACATCCTCTATCAACAGGCTTTACAATAAAAGGAAGAAACTGTTGTCCAAGGGTAAAAAGGAGCAAATTCCAAATCGGAAAAACCTCCTCCTCCACCTCAACAAGCAAATTAAATTAGATCACTAGTGAAAACCTTCAAAGCCAATTATGAGTCGAAACTAGCCTTCAAAACAAAGGGAAACCACAAGTCCTTCTTCAGTTATGTTAGGAACCTCCAAACGCCCATGTTTGTTCCGAACTAGTACTTAATGGTATCACTTACACTGATCCTACGGACTTGGCCAACCTGCTAAGTGACAGAGTCAGCGCAAACTTCACCCCCTTATTGCCACACAAAGGCCCAGTCGACATCCTCGATACTTGTTCCACATCTCACATCTCCGTAGATCTAGTGTTAAAGACCCTTTCGAAGGCAAAGAACACAGCTTCCATGGGACCTGATAGCATCCCAGGTTGTATTCTGCACCATCTCCAGCAAGAACTAGCTTTGCCATTGAGCACCTTCTTCAACCACAGCCTAATTACAGGCTTTATTCCAGCAGAGTGGCGAACTGCCATTGTCATCCCCTTGCACAAAGGTGGTGCCACTACTAACCTGGGGAACTATTGCCCCATCAGCTTGACAAGTCTGATCTGTAAAGTCATGAAACATATTATTATGGATCTCATAAACAAGGACATAGGCAATCTCCGAGCACTCGACCCCACTCAATTTGGATTCATCAGGGGCACATCTTGTCTACTGAACCTAGTTGACTTCTTTGTGACGGTCACCAAGGCCCTGGATGAGGGAAAGTCAGTACATACAGCTTACTTTGACCTGGCCAAGGCCTTTGATACAATCCCCCACTCGGGCATCATTGAAAAGCTAAGACAACTTGGTGTTAATCCCTATCTAGTCTGATGGGTGGCCAATTGGCTCACAGATAAGAACCATAGGGTCAAAATAGGCACTGCCACCTACGACAGCAGACCTGTCACTAGTGTGTTCCCCAGGGATCTGTCCTGGTACCCCTACTGTTTGGCATATACTTCTCATAAATCCAAGCAAAAACAAAGGGCCTGTGGCTGACAAAGTTTGCGGATGACTAAGTTGGCTGCTGTCACTGACTCCCCAACTGATGTTAACATACTGCAAGAGGGTCTCACAAGCTACAAATAACTGGTGCCAAAGTCAATGCCTTAAGTTAAACGCAAAAAATGTATTATCGTACCATTCAGCAAAAACATGGCCACTACTGATAACCACATCAACAGCAACCCCCTAAGCACACAAACTGTGGTGAGAGACCTGGGTACTCAGGTTGACAACAATCGCACATTCGACTATCATGTGGTGGCGGTGGTCAGAAAAGCCTTTTACTTGGTTCATCTCATAAGTAAAGGGACTGCATCCAGAAAAAGGAGGTTACTACCCTCTCTGTACTTCTTCCTTATTAGACCTATAATTGAGTATAATGCCCTGTTTGCTTTGTACCTCTCCAAACACCTGCACCAACTGGAAAGGCCACAGAAATACCTCACAAGGAGAATCCACAGCCTCCAACACATATCCTATGTGGACAGGCTTAAATCACTATCACTCTACTAGGTATCATACAGATTGCTCAGAGGCGATCTGTGTCTCGTCTACAAGGCAATATCGGACTCCACTAGAGATGCTCCATATTCGTAAGTCTAACTCCTCGTGCATTACCCGCTCGATAGGCCTAACTCTAATATGTGACATCAACAAAACCTGCTGAAGAGACAGGTTTGTCTCCCAGATGCTGCCCTGTCTCTGGAATAGACTTCCCATGCATGTCAAACAGAGTACCTCACTGACCCTCTTCAAGAGCAACTCTGATAAGTGGATGGGAAACCATAAATTTGTCCCAGGGGTTCCACCTTTGTTCTTTATTGACAGGTGCTAACTGAGGTTTCTTTTTTGGGGATAAGCTCTTGGTTTGGCTTGTAATGCCCTCAGGGCCATTAGCCTAGTAACCTCCTATGATCCTTATCATTCACTGTCAGGATATTCCAATTCTTCCTCAAAGTATTACAAATCTGAGAGACATCTGATGTAAAAGTAACACAATCTAGAACTACTATTCCAATTGTGCATAACCACCCTAGATGCAACAGTATTATGTCGCATATAATGCTTTCTGAAAATATGGACACCATTTGTTTACCCCATCCACTCCTTTCACTGTTAACTTACCAGTCATATCAGTTTCCTTATACACTCTATCAATTAGTTCATCTTTAAAGAGCTCATAGTTTGAAAAAATAGTTGTCCATCATTATCAGCCTGGAAAATCGCATGGCCTGTCATTTAACCACATTCCTAAATGTGCAGCCCAGGTGCATACTGGTCCTTTGCAGTAGCGTTTTTCTACACACCTTTCTATGAAGGTCACTAACAACCCCCACCATTTGTCCTTTTAACCAGTTGGAAAACTCCACAGTAAATTTAAGAAAACTAGCAGTGGAATGTAAATAATCCAAAAACTCATGCAGCCTCAGAGGTACCTGTCCATAGAAGACGCATCTAATCCACAAATCACTTACAGCACTTGATATACTGGCTAAAGTCCAGATTATTAAGGAAAAAAAGCTGTCTCCCAATATGCCATCAATATGTTCACATAACAGTTGGCACAGGACATGCCCATAGCCACTCCAGAGCCTTGTAAATAATACACATCTTTAAACATGAAAACATTGTTCTATAACATTAATTCCATAAGCAATACAATAAGAGAAAGAGTACTAAGAGAATTATGTACTGTTGGCATTAAGATGCAACCTAACAAAATCCAAGTCAAAGTTGTTAGGAATAGTTGTAAAAAGTGAACATACATCTAATATAACAAAGAAATCATCATCAAACTGACCGTCACCATCTACATAAGCAAATACAGACTCCAATACTGGTTTCAGCTGTGATTCAACATAGATAGACGTGACTCAGTGAGCTACCCCCGCCTCATGACAATTAGTCTCAGGGTGGGTCATACAAATGCTTATGTATTTTGGGTAATCCTTGAATGACTGCTATCATAGGATGTTCAACACACAAATAATCATACAATTTAGATGTAATAACCCTACACATAAGACAACCATATAAATCTGCTTTCACTCTATTAATAATACAGTATGTTCTTCTTTAGTAAGCTATGATATGTAGACACATCCAAAAGTATGTCTTGCATTATGCTTTTGTAGTGCTGCCAGTTCATGACCACTATTGCACCCCCTTTATTAACCGGACATCTAACAATGTGTGGATGGTGTTTTAATTCTCTCAAGGCCATTTGCTCATCCCTGGTTAAGTTGACAAAACACTTAGCATTTCTGCTGCAGTTATCCCTGTACTCAATCAGATCCCTTTCCCAGGACCTAGAAAAGGCCTCAAGTAGTGGGTGTAAGGTGGGGGTGAAAGAACTAGGTTTCTTAAATTTGAATGCTGCATGATCATGGATACCGCTGGAGAAAAGTAGCTGAAGCATAACATTTCTAATGCAGGAATTGACATCTATGATGGTATCACAGATGTCACTACAGGCTGCTGGTATAAACGACAACCCTCTATTTATTAATGACAACTGATATTCAGCTCTTCTCATGTCCATAAATATGAGGAGGAAGGAAAAATGAATGGTCAAGGGGTGAGATGTCTGAAAAAGATGTAAAAGTAATAGGAGGATGGCAGAGGAAGCCCACCTGATGCAATGATCCTATTATAAAACATGTTGTGCTGTTGGAAATCATTAAATGTTTTGGACAGTACCAATAAGTGTACTGCCAACTCCAAATAATGGCTGGATGGCCTAAAACATGCTCAGCAGGGCAGCCTTAGCAAGTCTTACTTTACTTGCAGACTAGTTTGGGTAGAAGCAGTCTTGATGAAAACTACAGGGTTAGCTGGTGACCTAGCAAAACAAGCCTTAACCTTCTCAGTCTGTTTTGTGTACTTACTGTAACAGAAGAAATGGTATTAGCAAAGCATTTGGAAATAGTCTATTTAGTAAATGGCTGACTGACTGTGTTTACCTTTCATAAACAACAAAGTGCTAATGAGACTGACTCAGTTCAGGTCTTTCAGTGTAAGACCCAAATGCTCAATGTTCATCCATGGTTTCACCCTTGCTGTCCACAGACTAGTTCAAAGTTCAGAAACCACTTCATTGACTGGGTTAGTCCCACTAGACTGATGGCCTATTTTTAGGTGAAACCCAGGTATTTGAACTGTTGAGGGGAAATTTGGCCAGGGCAACGGAGAAATTCTTCTGCTTTTTCCTATAAGTGTTATGGGATCTTTCGCATCCACCCGAGCTGCCAACAACTTTGGTTGATGGGGTCTCACTTTAAAGTCTCATCAGAAGGTATAAAGGAGTACTTTGTTACAGGGGATACCCTGTCCTTGTGGAAAACTTAAGACTGGTTATACACCATTGCCTTCCAATTTCAAAAGCCTTTTTTACAGGCAGTGGCTGCAACCAACAAAAGGGTTTTCCAAGATACAAACTTAGAACTTAAGGTCTGCTGAAATGGTTGGCACAAAAGGCAGTAAAATAAAATGTCTTAGTAGCAAGGTTTAAGCCCCATGCAGGAATCAACTGGTGATTACAGGGCCTAGCATGCAAACCACTTCAAAAACTGCATTACAGCTGTATGTGTTGCTATAGGCAGCCCAGTGTGTAAGCATATAGACACTGCCAAAAAAAAAATGCTCCTTAATTAGGGGTAGACCAAGCCAGCACTAAATGTTGAAATGAGCTGTAAGTGGCTCAACCTGTTACCTTACCAAACCAATGAGAACATTTTGTCCATTTTAAAAAAAGTAGGATTTTCTGGCACTAAGCCTTTTAGTAATTTTTTTGAACACAGGTGATCATCAGTACAAAAGAAATATCAGTGAAGTATCAACCAGAAATAATCCAAGCTTTCAAAATGGGAAGTTCAAACATTGGATGCAGTATTGGAATACCTTGCTCTCATGTTATGTTACCAGGTTACTATGAAAAGTTAGTATCAAAAGCTCAAAGTACCAAAACGGTTGCCCTGCCCAGTACTGTTACCAAGATAAGATCTGCTTTTTTTCCATTCACTTTGAGAAGCAGTTTTGAGATGACAGGGGTGGAGAAAATATGTACAGAATACAGATTCCAAACAACGGAGAAATCACTAATCACTACTGCTTGATTATGAGGCAGTCCAACTGATATGCAGACAGATCCACTTTTGGATATCTTTAAGTCTAGAAATGCTCCTCACAACTTTCCACTTTTGCACTCACAAGAGACTGAGATTTCTCTGTATGGAGCACCTGCCAGCATATACTTCTGGCTTTAAATGGCCTGAAGAATCAAAATCATTTAGATTACTTATTCACAGATAAGAAATGCTTGTTTGCACACAAGCTATGAATGAATAGGTGCCTCAATCTTTGTGAATGTACTATGTCACAGATGTACTGTCTGTAACATTGTGCTGAATCCTTGAATTAAAGGCCAGATTAAAAAAATGTGTTCTAAACACCCGGCCATCATTCCCTCAGGCTGATAAACTTGCTCCTTTGTGCTGGAGACCACATACCTAGGCCTTGCACTTTCTGGGTACTGAAAAAAAGAAAGAGTTCTCCAAGCATAATTTGAAGAGTCCAAAGTCAGTTTGATCTGGGAGTGGAAGCAAGAATGGATATCCTTAGCTATCAAAAACAGTTGGTGTTATCCGATAAATTCTTTTACCAAAGCTAGAAGAAAAGGTGGGATGCATCTGCATTTGCCAACTGGGATAGACACTAACATCATGGATCATTTTCAGGTCCAGTCCAGGAGATTACAAATGTGACAGTTTGGTGTACAATTATTTATTTGTCATTTGTTAACCGGGTTAGTTCAACCGAGCTAGGGGCCCATTTTCAGTGGAGACCTGAGGAGAAAAGCTCCAACAAACAAATACATAGAAATTACAGAAATGACAGAAATTACATTACAAGCTAAAACAAAACAAAAACAAAAAAAATCAAAGAAATTACATACAATCAGAATTGTACGAAATTAGTACCAGAATAACTGATTACACTGATTCAGATATTAAGTAGGGTACAGAGAGTCAAGGTTGTACAAATAATGGAATAACAATTGCTCAAAAGTTTATACAGAATACTAAAAAAAGTTCATTCACACACTAAAAAATGTTTCAAGTTCATTCACTAAAAATGTTCATACATGCAGATGTAGAGTAAGATCTATGGACAGCAGAGTAAAGAAAATAAATACTCACAGGGGTATAACATGTATAGAAACCATCTGGATATAAAGTAAATGACTAGCGGTCATGCTATTTGAAGGCACAGAGAACTGCAATGAAGCAGTGGAACGCTTCTCATTGGGCTAACAGAACATTAATTAATAAGAGATAAATGGAAGAGAGGAGGAGGGGAGATTAGGTACGGTCCTGACATGGACAGGAGCTTATGTTGGCTAAGTGGATTTTTAGTTCCTTTTTTGAAGCTGTTAGTGTATTTGAGGCTACAGATGTTTGGTGGGAGTTTGCTCCAGGGTTGGGACACTTGTAAAGTAGTTTGCCTTTGTTTTTATTAGGTTTGTATATGTCAAAAAGTAGTTGATCAGAGCTGCAAAGAGTACGAGTAGGTGTATAAATGGATACAAGTGCAGACAGGGAAGGACAGGATGAAGGTTTGTTACATATGGAGTGATTTGTAGCTGTGAAAGAAGGAGGAGTTGGGGGAATTCAAGCCACTGGAGTTGTTTCAGAGCAAGGCAGTGGTGAGATTTGTGTCGGAGGTTACTGGCAAATCTAGCTATGTTGTTATAAGTTTGCTCGAGTTGGGTTAGTTGGGTACACTGCAGATGTGTGAATATTGGAGAGGAGTAGAGTAGGCAGGGAAGGAGGAATGTTTGTGTAAGAGTAGGTTTTGAGTCAGACAATAAGAATTTTCTAATCCAATACAGTAGACCTAATTGTTGATGTGTCTTTTTAATACAATGTTTGATATGGAAGTCAAATTTTAATTGGTTGACAATTATGGTACCAAGGAGCTTAGTGTGTGAATCAGGTTTGATAACTGTATTATCAAGGGATGTGATAGTGAAGGAGGTTTTATGATGAAAGAGGGATTAAGGAAGAAAAAGGAAGAGCTTGTTTTTTTGGATTTAGGATGAGTTGGTTATCAGTTAGCCATTGTTCAATGGTGAGAAAGGAGTTTTGAGTTATAGAATGAAGGTTAGCTATGTTATCAGAGAGGGAAATAAGAGTGGAATCATCGACATATTGCATAAGGGAAGAGTTTCTGCAGGATGAATGAAAGTTATTGGTAAAAATATTGAAAAGAACAGTTCCTAGAATACAGCACTGGGGGACTCCTGTCTAGATAGGTAGAAAAGGGGAGAAGGTCATTTGCCATCTGACAGACTGTAGCCTGTTTGAAAGATAGCTGGGGAACCAGAGAATAGAAGAGGGGGAGAGGTTAAGGTCAGATAGTTTAGTTAGTAGCCTGGAATGGGAAACAGTATCAAAAGCTTTTGAGAAGGCTAGGAATAGAAAGGATACCAGTAAGTGTTTGACCCTAGCTTCAGCAATGGTATGGGTGAAAGACAGAAGGGCAGTGGAAGTACTATGATTAGGCCTAAAATGTGTTGGGTAGGGGTTAGAAGGTTTACCTGGAGTATGTGTTTGAGAAGCTGTTTATATGTTGATTTTTCAAAGATTTTGGACAGAGGAGAGAAAATGGCAATGGGTCTATAATTTGAAGGATTGGTAGAATTACCTGTTTTGTGGAGAGGTAAGGTGTAGAAGGATTTCCAGATGTCAGGGACAGTACATTCTTGAATAGACCTGTTGATAAGTATTGAGACTGGGTAGGCTATAGATTCAGCTGCGAGTTTAACAAAGAAGGGAGGCAGATTATCAGAAGAGGAGGAGCACATTTTGAGTTTAAGCAGGAGCGATTTTATATACGCCATGGGGACTGGCTTAAGGGAGAAGGGGTGTATGGTGCTATTAGTAGCAGAAGAGGTGGGGGGAGGGTTTCTGTTATGGTCACTGTGGGTTAGTTTATGGATGGCTTCTATAAAGTCTGTGTTAAGTAGAGTGGCAGTTTCAATAGGTGTCTTGTTTGGATATGGGGTGGGGGTAGTTGGTTTATCTGGGTGGTGGATTTAATTAATGGCGCTCCAGAATTTCTTAGGGTTTGACTGGTGAGTGGTTTGTGCCTCATGGTATAATTTTTCCTTATCTTTACTGATGTTTTTTGATGAGATTTCTAAGTTATTTGTATTTTTGCAGTTGGATAGGGGATTTAGTGCTATCTCTATTTTTCATAAGGGAGACAGTGTATTTTGAGAGCCAGGGGACATGATTAGATTTTATTCTAATTTTGTGTGTAGGCACAAGGGAATTCAGTATACTGAGGAAGGTCTGGTTAACTTCAAGACCTGCATCACTGAGGGGAAGGTGGTGGAGGTTAGACCAGTTAACTAATGAGAGAGTATTATTAAAGGTGTCAATATTAAAGTCGGAGAGGTTGTGGAATGGGTGGGACATATTAGTTCAGAGGCAGTGTCTATGCACGAAGATAGGGAGGTGGTCACTCTTGGAGTCAGGTAGGGTGCCAGGGTTATAGTAGAGGACTGGATCAGAAATTAGGATCCAGTCTAGGATCAAGCTATTATGGTTGTTTTAGACGGGTGTTGTAATAAGCAGATTAAAAACATGTAGGCTAATGTTAAGGTCTGGGGAGTAGGGTGACAGTTTTTTCCAATCAATGTTGCCATCTCCTAGGATAATAGACTCATAGGGTATATGGAGAGAAAGATCCAGGACAGGATGCTGTTTCCAGGTGGTATATAAATGGCTGCTATAGCAATTATTTCTGAGGGTTTAAGTCACAACTAAGACTAAGAAGCTCAGCTGGGTAGAAATATGGGGTAGATATAGGTAGAGAAGAACGCTGAGCTGTTCAGAGTATAGGACTGCAATGCCTCTGTTTTTAGAGAGTCTGTCTTGGCTGTAAATGTTATAGTTGGATGGTAACATTTCAGTATTAGAGATATGGGGTTTTAGCCATGTTTCTGATAGGGATACGATATGTGAAGAGTGCAGGGCTATCCAAGAATGTAGGTATATAGCTTTGTTAGATAGACTTTGTATATTTACAGAGTAGAAAGTAAGGTGTTTGGTAGCAGAGGAAGAGGGTGGGGGAGGCTGTGGTAACACGGGTGGGGGGAGGAGGGAAGTTGAGTATTGGTAGGACCAGAGTTGGGGTGAATGTCCCCATCTAGCATAAGAGTTGTGGTTGGAAGAGTAGGTTTTGTTAGGTAAAGGAAAAAGGAAAAGTATTTGAATCTGAGTTTAGGAGATGTGGGAGAGTAACTAGTTTGAATCTGTGAAGTTGGATGTCAGAGATATTATGCAAAGAGGGAGAGATAAAGAAGGATAGGAGAGGACTGCTATGGGTTATTGGGTGAGTAAGTGTCGGAGATGGTTGCGGGAGACTGAGTTGTATATGGAAGGAGGTTAGGAATGAAAGGAAGAAAATTAGGGGGGCCCCGAAGAAGAGATGGAACATGTGAGAGGATTTGAAAGAAAGGAAGAAACAAGAAATGGTTGGGTGTGTGCAATAACGTGTAAGAGTGTTTACGTTTAACAGGTTAAGCAAGAGGTTAGGGGAGGGGCAGAAAAAGAATGTCATGGAGATATGAGAAAAGAAGATTGCAGAGATGAGTGTGGAAAAACGTCAGTTGGTCATATTGGGTATAGTGGGAGGGGTTGCTGATCCATGTTAGAGATAGTGGTGTATGTTGGGGAAGGTATACTGTGGACTGTGAAAAAGTCCTAATTGGTTAATTGATTAAAGTGGGAGGGGTAGTTGATCTGTGTTAGATGTAGTGGTGTGTGTTAGGGAGTGTACAGTGTGGGAAGGAGATACATGTCTAATTGGTTGGGTTGATGAAGTGGGGGCAGTTATCAAGGTGGTAAGACTACAAAAGTACGGTAAGTGGGGGAGGGTGGGAATATGGGTAGGGTAGGGGAACAGAATTAGTTGCGAGAGCAAACCGAGCAGGATGAGACGAGTAATCAGACTACATCCAAAAAACAATCACCCACAAGAAACCAAGTAAATAACTGAGGGAAAATCTTTGCTGAGTGACCAGAGTTATGTTTATAACTTCACTACATGAGGACTTTGGGGAAAAAATATCCTGGCTAAGACAACATTGCAAATAAGGCTATATATATGGATGCCATTAAGTCTCAGGTAAGTAATTACTGGTAACAGAAGACTTTGGGAATGGGCAGAGTAGAAAGGCCAAAAGAAAAATAACAAAACTATTAATAGGATTACCAAGCTGGAATCCAAAAAGAAAAAAAAATGTGATCCTTGAAAATGGGACCTTATTAAGAGAGTAATCTATAATTTTAACCAATTTCAACCTCATCTCTGCTCCCTACATATTAAAGTACAACTGTGTACGTAACTAATAGATCACTGTTGTAGTAGCTTAAGCCACTCGGGTTATATACTACACAGGATATGACCACAAGCCAAATTTCAAAGCTTCAGGGCATCTTCTATGCCCCCCTAACTGCAAGTGTCTAGAAAAGAGACACATAAAAAGGCAATTTGTTTGCTAAAAGCTTCAGAACCTTCTTGCCTTAAGAACACAGGTTATAGCCTTGAAACAAAAAATGCTAAGAAAGGAAAAAAACAATAGCAAACCATATGCAACTAAATACACCATGACATACACATACACACCCTGGCAATACACAAAAACAAAACAAGGGGTGGAGGGAGGAGATGGTTACTGCAACAGTGATGTATTACAACATCTACTGTTATTGTAAATTTACTTAACACAACTGTACTACGGTCAACATCACATCACTGTTGCAGTAGGCTATGCTATTTGGGTAGATTATCATACCTTAGGAACATACAGGGAGGAAAAAATAATTCTAGAATCTAGTAACCCCCCTGGAGGATGCTATAAACAAAGCTTGCTCTGGACGTAGAAAAAGGAATCTAGTTTGTAATGCTTTGTAAAAGTATGTACAGAGAAACATGTTGCTGTCTAGAATATTTCTAGAGTCCCCACCCCTTTCCAGAAAGGCACAGAAGCCCTAACCCTGCCTGGAAGTGGCTTGGTATGGTCAGAATAGTAGAGAGAAATGGCATGAGAAAACTACTTAGAAAATACCTGATTTGATACTGGCTGTCCTTTTTTCTTAGCTTCATAGGTGACAAATAGCTGATTACTTGACAGAACTATATCATTCAGGAAAGCTAGTGTCTGAGCTGCCTATGGACATCCAGAGTACTTAGGATTATTTCCCTCATTTTTAGGTTATGGAGAGAATACAGGCAGATTAACAGATCGGTTCACGGTAAACTGTAAAACCATTTTAGGCATAGAAGAAGGATTTACTCACAAAGAAACCCTGTTGTTCTGGAAAAGAAGGTATGATCCTCAAAGATACGCTTGCAGAAATCAGAACAATAAGCACAGTTTTTCAAGATATGAACCTGACTAGTTCAAATGGAAAAGTAAATATCCCAAGGTGGAGCCACGGATATGTAAAACTCCTATAGAAGCTGCTTGACTTGAAGACAGGTAGAAAGGGAAGGGTCTATAGACAAATGAACAGAAGTAGCAGGAAGATGAATCTTGATAGAGGAGTAAGAAAGGCCAGAGGATAACAACTTGCACAAATCAAGAATCAGGGGCATCCGGACCTTAAATGGGTCTTGGTTCTTAGAAATGCATCAATTACAAAATATCTTCTGCTTATAAGATATTTAATAGCATTTTTTTTTGCCTCCTTTAGACCTGCTGCATGTCCTCAGGAAAAAAAAAATGTGCCTAAAGGGAATCAAAACTCTTATCACTCAGACATTTAGCTGAAGTTTTTACAGGCTGGGGTATATCAAACAGCTCGTTTTGTATGAGTACATCCAGTCTGTCAGGAAGCCTGTAGTAATCGCCCTTTGTCAGTTTCAAAAGAAGGGCAAACCACTGTTGCCTGGGTCAAAAAGGGGGACCACCAGTATCCTTGGAAAGACCTTCTGGACCTTTAGAAGAATCCCACATATCAGTGGAAAGGATGGAAAGCATATAGGAGCACTCCTGTCCAGACTAAGAAATGCTGAAGCAGATTTTTTTTTTTACTGTTTTATACCAAGGCAGACAGATCTATCTGAAATGTCTCCCAGCACTGGATCAATTCCTGGAAGACCCACAGGTGTGATTTCTATTTACGAGGGTCTGTCTTAGTCCTGCTAAACTCGCCTAATTTGCTCTGACAAAATGTGTGTGGCCTGCAGAGTCAAACTGAGCTGAGTGGCCACCTCACAGACCATCACAGCAAGTCTGCAAAGACAGTAAGACCTGGTACCCTCTTGTTAATCTACATACCATATCCCTGCTCTGTTGTCTGCGATAACTTGATGAGTTCCTGAAGACCAGAGATGATTTAAGGCTTTCACACCAGTGATAACGGCAAGTATCTCGTTGGCACTGCTGTGCTTTTTTTCTATGATTGCTCCACAGACCTTGCACTTTCACCCCTTTCAATAACCCTCCAACAAAAGTCTGAAGCATCTGTTGTAATAAAATAAGGACGTGCAGGGAGAAAGGTAGATACAGGCTGAGAAAGAACTTGTCTGCCCACCTCACTGCCTGCCTTCTCACAAACCCCAGGAAATGGAATTTGAAAAGATAAAAGCTGTTGATGCCGAGACCAAACTGACTTGAGTTACCACAACTGTAGTAATCATAAAAGTCCTGAAACCCAGAACAATTAGAAATTTCTTGTCAGATACCAGAAATTGCTGAAAAAGTTCAGGAATATTTCTTTGTACAGTTCTACTTTGTCTGTTGGAAGAAAAGTTCTTCCTAGAAGTATCCAGAAGACTATTAGATATGAAGGCAGGAAAGATTTTTGTAAGTTTACTTGCAACCCCAGATTGAGCACAAGTTTTATGACACTTGTCAGAGAAACTTGACAAATGGAAAAAGTCTGCAAATATAAAATAACTGTCCAAATATGGAAAAATGTGAATGTCTTGACTCAGCAGTAAGCAATTAATGAAGCCAGACACTTTGTAAATAACAGTGCAGTGGACAAACCAAAAGGTAAGACAGAGAACTGATGGTACAAGCCAGCTACAGAAAATCCTAAGAAACATCTAAAAGTTATCCAAAAGCAATGTGATGGTAAGCATCTGTTAAGTCTAACGTCGCCATTTAAAATGAGTAAAAGAATGAAAGGTAACAGTTTTTTTGGGGATAACATTTTGAATTAGGGGACCTTTTTTAATTATTACTAATTACACAGGCAATCATACATTTATATAAATGAAATCAAACTGTACTGACATAGTTTCAGTTACAAACATTATGCATCACATATAATCTTCAATACAGTCATTGGCCATCAAACATGACAAAGTTCATTCCGTTCCTGCCTTTCCTTAAACCTCATTCCTCTTACAAAACATTATTTCACATGTATTCCCACAATTACCATTTTTTCTGTGTAATTTGCTCCTACCCTTTTCTAAAGATCCCACTTCCAATTCTTTTCTCTCTGTTACTATATTTACTACTTCTAGTATGGTCTGTTTAGACTTTAAATTTTAGTGGCTGCCAAAAAAGCAATTACCTGAAGAGGGACATTAAACTCAGCAAGGCCTTACTATGTCTACACAATTCTGATTCAAAAACAATCATTTTCTTAGTTACACCAATTTGCTCACTCAGTATTTCCGACAGAGTAGTCTTCACAGAATAAGGGCGGCCGGGGTGGTGCAGCGGTTAGCATTGCCGCCTCACAGCAAGAAGTTCTCCGGTTCAATCCTCGGCTGGGGTGCCTTCTGTGTGGAGTTTGCATGTCCTCCCTGTGGTCGCATGGGTTTTCTCCACATGTTCCAGTTTCCTCCTACATCCCAAAGACATGCTGTAGGTGGATTGGACGCTCTAAATTGGCCCTAGGCGTGTGTGTGTGCCTTCTGTGGAAGGTTGGGCGCCAGGCTGGCAACTCGACACCGTAAAACTCCACTGCCAATCATGAGCAGACAGGTGATCTGCTGTGGTGACCCCTAACTGGGAAAGGCCAAAAAGAAGAAGAAGTCGCACAGAATAATGTTTGCCAACTTCTTGGTAGCAGAAAGCTACAATTCAAAGTGAACTTTGGGACCTTGACACATAGAGAGACACAGACAGAGAGAGAGAGAGAAAGAAGAGGTCTAAAACTGGGCTCCAAGTTCCTTCCTTCTTTGGCACCAAAAAAAAATTTTAATAGAAACCTCTGCCTATCTGATCTCAAGGCAATAGCTCTACGATTTCTGAAGCAAAATCTGCTCCAAAACTGGAAGAGACAGAGATATTTTGGTTTACAGGAACAGAAGGAATGCTCTAAAAATCAGTGAGTGACTCCTATTGCCATCTATACCACTGTTGGATGTTATTCAGAACCCATTTGTCTGGAATAATCTGAAGTTACTAGGGAAGGTTAATATCTAGACTGATAGGGGTGGGGGTGCTGGAGAAGCAAGCAGTCATTCTAACCTTTTGGACTGTCCCTGGTTCTGCAAGGCCTTCCTTATCTTTTCAGATTTTCTTGCTATTGTGTTTTGAAAACCTGTTTGTTAGCGCCTTGCTGCATAAACTGCTTTTTGAAGATGTGTGCAGAGTTATAAAGAAAAAATTACTAAACTTAGAAAAGGAAGGTTGGAAATTTTGGGTCATCCCTTGGATCGATTTCCCCTTTCACCAAATCCTTTAAGAACTTCAGCAGCAGGAAGGTGAAGCAGAGCAGTCCTGTAAAAGGGAAAATTTTAAATCTCGGTTTTTACATCTGTTAAGACTTGAGAACATAACCAAGCAAATCTTCTCATAACTGACCTATCAGCAGCTCTGGAGACAGTATCGGCACAATCATAAGAACGCTAAGGACTGTTTGATTGATTAGGTGTTTAATTAATTCTTCACCTCAGAACAGTGGAGGTTAACAGTTAAGTTTCGTAAGTTCTCAAAAGAAGCCAATACAAACTTTAACATGTCAGCCTGCTAGGTCAAAATTCTGAAAGTAAAAGCATCAGAAGAAAGTACAGTTGCACAAGTAAACTTACCATAACAATAAATATTGGAATGGTCACTGCTGCAGTATACAGATTATAACCTGCACAGGATATAGCAGCCAACTACCTTCCAAAGCTTCATGGCACCTTCCACTCACCCAAACTATCAGTTTGAGCTGAGCTGACTAAAAAGACAGGTTTGGGTGTCAAGCCCTTCAGCTTTCATGTCAACAGAGAGAGGGAGGATGGGTCCCTGAAAGGACAATGCTAGTAGCAAAAAATAGGCATTCACACCCTGGCATAAACACCAATCCAAAAAACAAGGGGAATGGCGGGAGGGAGCAGCTAATGCAGCAGTGATCATTCAAACATCTACTGTTACGGTACATTTACTAACACAACACAACTGTACTATATTTATCACATTGATCACTGCTGCAGTAGCCTTAGCTATATTAATTACATTATACTAGGAGAATGGTCCTAGCAAAGGATGAGCTAGACATAGAGAAGGAATGTAGTGCTTTGTAAAAGTATGCACAAAAGACCAAGTTGCTGCTTCTAAAATACTTCTAGAACCCAACCCTTTCAAAAAAAAAGCCATAGATGACGCCAAGGCCTATGGAAGAGTAGACCTTGTCCCTACTTGGAATAGTTCTGTTGTGGTGAATATAACAAAAGAGAACAGACAAACAACCATTTGGAAAGGGTCTGTTTTGACACAGGTTGTCCCCTCCTTCTTACCTTCAGATGAAATTAACAACGGATTCAAATATCTGAAAGATTTAGTTCTGTCAAGAGAGTACCACAGCTGTCTGTGGCCATCCAAGATGTGGAGTATCCTTACTCCCTTATTTTTAGGTTAAGGAAAGAAAATGGGGAAATGGATAGTTTAGCTTAAAGCAAGCTTGGATATCATTTTAGGTATAAAAGGATTAGTTCTTAAAGAAGCCCTGTCTCTGTGGAAGATGAGACAGGGTTGACTCACCATAAGAGAATGCATCTCGGAGACCCTTTTTACAGAAGCCAGGGCAAATAGTAAAACCCTTTTCCATGCTAAGAACCTCAAGTCAGATGGGTTAGCTGGTTCGAATGCACAAGTATTAGTTTCTCTAACACAAAATTAAGATCCCACAGAAGGACCACTAGTTTTCTTGGAGGCCTCTTATGCAACACCCCTACACCCCTTTCAAAAGCATTTTGACATGAGAACGCATTGAAAGAGGGGGATCCATGGGCAAACATAGGTTCATAGGTTAGTACTAGGCTAACTGCCCTTTCAAGCCATTTTTAAGCCTAGCCAATTATCCCTTGTGAGACTCAAACCCTGCACCTTGTGTTTGCAAGGCAAACACCTTAACCATTAGGCCACCCTCCCAATGCTGAAATGGCCTATAAATGAACTTTGATGGTACAGCAAGAAAGACCAAAGGATAGTAACTCACACAAACATTGTAAAACCAGAGAACAACTAGCTCTGAATTGGTACTGGTTATGTTCTTGGCACCAATTAGAAAACCTTTTCCATTTGCCAATATATGATTTTCTAGTAGCAGGTGTTCTTGCCTCCATTAGTACCTGCTGCTGCACATCCTCAGTAAACAGGTGCCTAAAGGAAATTAAGACCCTATCATCTAGACAGTCAGTTGAAGTTAATTGGGATCAGGATGTATCAAACACCCCAGTTCTTGTGCGAGTAGAACCAGTTTGTGTGCATATTTGTAGCAAATTCCCCTGTCCATTGCCAAAAGAAGGGAGAACCACTGCTGCCTAGGCCAGAAGGCAGTCACCGCAATAATACCAGGGGATTCCTTCTAAAGCTTCATAAGCACTCTATACATCTACGGAAAAACATGCAGGAAAATTCCAGTAGAAGGAAAAGAAAAGGCAACAGTCTTCCAGGCCTTCTTGCAAGGAGTCCTGGAAAAGAATCTTACAGCTGATTGTTGACAGAGGAAGCAAATGGGTCTACATGAGGAGGTCCCCACAGCTGGATCAAATCTTGGAAGACCACTCAATATAGTTTCCATTCATGAGGGTCTGGCCTTGTCCTGCTCAGCTCATATGCCTCACAATTTTCTTCTGGTGAAATGTATTTTGCTTGTAGAGTGGAGATTGTGCTGTGAAGCTATAGCCCAAGCTAACATGGCTAGTCTGCAGATGTCTGTAAGAACTTGAAGAGGTCCTGGGGACCAAAGATGACTCAGAGAATTGAGTACCTTGATCAGACCAATCATCTATTTTATATTTATGGGCTTGCATCTGTCCTTGGTGTCCTACACACATTGCACTTTTAACTTGCCTGAAACTGCTCCCCATACAAAGTTTGAGGCATCTGTAGTGACTGACTGACTGATTTGGAAGAGGGAGGGAGAAGAAAACCTGGATTTAAGGATATTTCCTATCTTCACCATATGATTTCCCTTCTGACAAGCCCCAACAATGGGATTGGAAAGGACAAAGGATGTTGGTGCTGAAAAAAAAAAGAGACTTCACATACTATATCTTTCTCATATGGAGTCCTGCCAGAAGTATTATGAAAATCATAGAGGCCATGAGACCCCAAATCCTGAGGTATTCCTTCACAGTGACAGAAGTCTGAGAGGAAAGCCTTAGAAATATATCTAAATATGGATCTAATTTTCCTGTGGAAGAAAATCTCTGAACTGAGTGAAGGAGTCAAAAAAAAATTTCTGAATATTCTCTTGGAATGCCAGCTTGTATAAGAAATCTCTTACCAAAGTGAGAGTTTCCTGACACTTTGAAAAACACTCTGCAAAGATAAGCAAGTCATCTAAATATGGAAAAATGTGGATAACCTTTAGCCTGCAATGAGCTATAACTAGAGCTAGAATGAAAACTCCTAGTGCAGTACATAGTCCAAAGGGTAATGCAGAGAAATAAAAATGAGATTCAGACACACAAAATCATAAGAAACATCTGAATTCTGGATGAATAAGGATGTGATAAGCATCTGTTAAATCTAGTGTTACCAGCAAACTTGAATGAGAAAGAAGATGTAACAGATTCTGAAGGGACATCATTTGAACTTGGGCAGTTTCACAAATAGGTTTAGAAAACAAATATCCATTTCCAGAACTAGTCTGGGAACACTTTCTTTCTTTGGCACTAAAATATCCTTGAATAAAAAACGTTCCTCTCCTGTGAAGAAGGAACTGGTTCTCTCTCTCCCCAGAACAGTGTGTTAAAAAGAACAGCAGAAAATAATCTGGTCTGGTGGATGGAGAAAAGGAAGTAATCTTCCCGCTGCCAACTGTAATCTTGAAGAAAAATCTTCAGAACCCATTTGTTAAAAACTATCTGTTAGCAAAGAGAGAAGTGGAGATTCAGACTTTCAGGAAGGGAAAGGGGTCTATCAGGATGAGAAAGGAGGACAAGGTCCCTTGAATAGTAGTTGGACTGTCCTTGACTTTGGGGGGACTCCTGAATTCTTTCTAGAACCTCTTCACCATTTCTTCTTAAAATGTTCATTACCTGCATTTTGAGACTGTATTTTGTTGTTGGCCAAAACTAGACAGGGATTAAAGAATCCCTTACAAAGGTTGGAAAAGGAGGGATAAAGAATCCCTTAGAAAGGTTGGAAAAAGAGGGATAAAGAATCTTGAGAGACTCGCTGTATCAATGTACCCCTTATACCACATTTTTTATCACTTCTGCAACACTGAAACAAAAAACTAAATTTCTATCCAAAGGAGAATTTAAATCTCATTTTTATCATTCCAGAGGTTCTGAAAATGCAGCCAGGCAAACTTCCTCAAAACACTACCAGTAGCCATACCCACATAAGAAGTATGAGTCATACATGCACTGGAAACAATGAGTAGTGACTTGTACAACTGAAGAAACTAAATTTAAAACAGATTTTTCCTTACAAAACTGGAGGAAGAAAATTATTCATAGTACCACAAACAAAATAAACCAACACACAAGCCTGATAATTCAAAATTTTGAAAATCAAAGTTGCAGAAGCATACATTTTTTTCCCATACACATCTCAAATCTTCCCATCATTGTCAGAAAGTGTGTGATTAGAATTAAAATGTTTAGTAGCAGTAGGTTTAACTACAGCTACAGATGCTGGGTCAGGTTTAGGAACAGAGTGTATAAAAACCTCAGAATGTATAAAGATCCACAATCTTTTATCTATATTTTTAGAGGCAGCTGGCTGACTATCAGGAAAACTGCATCCAGTGACACATCCTCCAGAGCTGACATAACTGGAGGAATAAGTGAAGGTTCTGAAAATAGCTCAAAACATTTTCCATGGGACTAAGAAACTCTAGTATTCTCCCACTGAAAACACTGACACATTCAGGAAATAATCTCAGAGAAAGAGAAGAACCCCCACATGGTGAATCAGAAACTGAGCTCTCCTCAGAGTCTGAATCAGAAATGTGAGGAGAAACCCCTGCATCTGTCCCTTCATCTTCCTGTCCAAATTCAGAATCGATTACATCCGAGTGACGCCTCCAGGTGCATCTGCAGTTACCTCCTACTGCTCCTCTAGGCGTCAAATATTGCTTGTTCATATTTGCATTAATAATTCCAAAACCATGCCCTGTACAAGGTATCAGAATATTTTATCTTGAAGCATACATGATGGCAAACACAATTGTATTGATACTTGACCTATGTCAATGAGTATTTTTTAGAATTGTAAGGTGATAACTTTATTTTTAAAGGCTCAAGCCACACCCACTAGGAGTTAAAGGTGCACAATCAAAAGAGCTGTACTGGAGGGAATGAGTTTTCATCAGGAAAAAAGTATCCCTCTTTCTTTTGTCAGAAACTACCTTATAAAAAGGATCAACAGACTGAATTAAACCATGAGCCAGACCCAGTAAAATACTCCTGTTTAAGGAAATTTGAGGTGAGTAAATACATGTTTAACTTTCTTTTTGACAGGAAAAATGGGGCCAATAGTGTTATTAATAGCAGCAGTAGGGGCTTTCCCACGGATGGGCACAACATGCTGACAAAACAGACAAGTCTTCCTTGTTCCCTCTCCGAGGACTGTGATCTCCCTTGTCCACTGAGGGAACCCCAACAGCTGTCCAGTGAGGGAACCTCAACAGCCACTGAAGACTTGGCTAATCCCTGGTCCATAGTGGTTGTGGGTGCTACACCAGAGGGATCCAGGGTAAAAGATGAATGGTCTGAGGAACTAAAGGCCACAGCAGGAGTCGCCCACTTGCAGCTGAGGCAAACTGCTAGTCTTCTGTGGCGGCAGAGGCTGTTTGCTTAACATTCTTTTTATGGCTAAAGGAGGACAGACTGTGGGACAAGTAGTTTGTTCCATGGTCAAGCCAAAAATGTTGCCTCTCTCTCATGGAAAACAAGCAGCAAAAGCCATTAAAAATTAAGTTTTTTTTTGTGAAAAAAAAGTAAGTCAAAAAACAATTTCTCCTCAGAAAAAATGTTTTTCAATTACTTTAAACATCTTTTAAACTGAAAAGATAAAAGTGCATTCGTGTTTTAAAAGTACAATACAGTCTTGTGACAGTCTGTTACAACACAAACTCCTAGATTTAAAATAATTTTTCTGAACAGAGGGATCTTAACTGCCCAGCAAATGAACCACACAAGCAGACTGTCGATCTTCGAAAGCCTCAAGAAGAGCGGACTCGTCAGCAGGAAAGCTCTGAAGGGCTTGGCATCCTCATCTGCCTTTTTAGTCATCTCCACTCAAGCTGACTGATGGTTTGAGCATGTGGATGGGGATCTGAAGCTTTAGAAGCTTGCCGGCTATATCTTATGCAGGAAATAACTCATATAACTACAGCTGCTGCAGCAGTGATGTACATAATCTGTTTAACAGCAGAAGTTTTAGATAACAAAATAACTGCAGTGTCTGCTTTAGGATTAGAAAATGGATACTTTGAATCAGCAGTGCTTTGTATAACATATCAGAAGTTTTTAGGAGCAGGATGTTGGCTGTCAGGCATAAGAAAACATCCTGTAAAGCTGTTAAAACAGTAGGAAAAGCTGCAGGCTGTGGAACCAATAGCAACAACTCCCAATACTTTTGCTGGGAAATAAGGATTTCATTCTGCTCCTTTGAAGGTCTCAGAAAAAGATGGTTCTTCTGAAGGGAAATCTGAGGTAACATTTTCCTCAATTAGAATCTTCAGTTTGTGAAGAAATCACTGAAGAAACACATTCCTTCTCCATTTCCTGTTCCTTTTACAAAGATTCAGTGTCAGAGTGGAAGGGAAGTCTCTTTTTTCTATGTGAATCAAGTGAAGAGATGGAATTTGAAAGATTAAAAACAGAAATTAATTCCTTAGCAAATTCCAACAAGTCTTCCCTGTCCATAGTAATATAAACCGGTTGAAAAAAGTTATGTACTCACCATAACGTTCCATCTGAGTAGCACTACTTTATTTGTCTTCAACCTGTGGGTCCTAGGATCCATATCAGATCTGACATGGCCGCATTTTCCAGCTACGGCCCTGAGTTTCATGCTCTTCCCCTTACCCATGAGGCCCCTGTCTCCCTTCTCCATTCAGATCAAGTTTGCTGCCTACCTACAGGTAACAGATACCAGACCAAATAACACCTCCAACACAAACATTACAAAAGAACTTTAACACTGACAGAACCAAAGATCCCAACAATAACTGTCCGGTCAAGGGACATGTCATATCCCAAAGGATAGGGTTAGGGGGAAGGATAAGGTTAGGGGGAAGGATAAGGTTAGGGGGAAGGATGCGGGAACGGTTGATTTGAACTACTCAGATGTAATGTTATGGTGAGAACATACCATCTTTATCTGAAGTAGTTTACTTCATTTGCTCTTCAACCTGTGGGACAGAGTCCCCAGCTACCTAACTCTTGGAAGGCCCTCATGAAAGGATATTCTAGAGCACTGCAGAACCAAAGGATGCTCTACTTCTAGAGACCAAATCCAGTTTATAATGAGAAATAAAGGTGTGAGATGAGGTCAATGTAGTAGCTGAACAAATCTCATCCAAAGAGACCCTAGACCAAAAAGCTGCTGGCATAGCCATAGATCGGGTCGAATGAGCCTTCACTCTTCCTGGAAGAGACAAACCTCTATCTGAATAAGCCCAGCCAATGCACTGTGAAATCCAGCGAGCAATAGTCACTTTTGAGACAGGTTTACCTAAGAAGGAGGGCTTGGCATAGGACACAAAAAGCTGATCAGACTTGCAGAAAGGTTCAGTCCTGTGCAGATAAAACCTCAACTGCCTGTGTACGTCCAGTAAATGTAATTTGTATTCCCCTTTGTTCTGGTAGTTTGGAAAAAATACTGGTAAATTAATAATCTGACTAATATTGGCCTCCGAGGCTACCTTGGGAAGGAAGGGCTGGTAAGTGGGTAGCAACACTCTATCCTTGTGAAAGATCATGTAAGGGACTTTGCTAGAAAGAAATTGAAGCTCCGACACCCTTCTAGCGGATGTAATGGCACCCAAGAAGACAGTTTTCCAAGTCAAATATTGTAGCTCCACAGATGCCACAGGCTCAAAAGGAGGAGAAACCAATGCCTGCAACAACAAAGTGAGGTTCCACGGAGGAATGGGGTCCTTAACTGGGGTTCTGAGAAGAAAGGCACCTTTGAGAAAGGTTTTACAAAGTTTTGAAGAAGCCAACTAAGACATGTCCACCCCAACATGAAAATTAGAAATGGTGGCAAGTTGGACTTTCACAGCTGAGAAACTAGCGCCTTGATGAAAAATGCTAGCTAGAAAATCTAAAACCGCTGAAAGCAGTGCAGTGAAGGGGTCCAAAGACCTCTGAATGGCCCAAATAGAAAAATGTTTCCACTTACTGCGATAAACTTTTCTGGTGGACGATTTATGAGCTGCCACCAGAATGGATTTAACAGGAGATAACAGACCATGAGTCTTAAGAATCATAGGAACCGGAGCAGCCAAGTAGTGAGCTTCAGACTGTCCAGATCTGGATGAGGAATCCCCGAGGGATGTGAAAGCAGATCCGGGACCGGACCCAAGGTCCATGGTAGAACAACTAGGTGAGACCTGAGTAAGGGAAACCAAACCTGTCGAGACCAGAATGGGGGGATGAGGATCACAGTGCTCCCCGGCCTTCGGGCGTTCTGCAGAAGCTTTGACATGAGGGGAAGAGGAGGATATGCATAAAGAAGCCCAGGAGGCCAAGCATGAATCAGAGCGTCTCTGGGAGGTTCCCCCAGCGGAGGGTTCAGAGCAAAAAACTCACTGCATTTTGTGTTGGAAGGAGATGCGAAGAGATTGGAGCAAGGACAACCCCACTCTGGGAAGATCTGCTCTGCTACCGAAGGCTTCAAAAGACAGCTCGTAAGACATCATGATAGATCTGCTGAGCCTGTCCGCTAAGGTGTTGGACCATCCCAGGATGTGCACTGCCACCAGAAAACGGCTGGTGGAGATCGCCCATTCCCATACTCTCATGGCCTCTCGACATAAGGGATAAGATCTAGTTCACCTCTGTTTGTTGATATACCAGACCACTGACATGTTGTTCGTCTGAATTGCAATCGATCCCAGAGGAAGATGAGCATGGAGGGCCTGCAACGCAAGACAAACTGCTCTCTCTCATCTCTAGAACACTGATGTGCAGATAGGTCTCGGCAGGGGACCACATGCCTTGGACTGTCCTTCCAAAGCAATGCCCCTCACCCAAGTAGGGAGGCATCCGTGGTCACCATAGTTTGGGGTAAAGGAGGTTGAAAATAACATCCCTTGAGGAGATCCGGGGACTGAATCCACCACCAAAGGGAGTCCCTGCACGCTTTTGAAATTCTCACTGGAAAGGACAAAGGGAGGTCTAACATTGACCACTGAAGCGCTAGAGTCCACTGCAGCACCCTCATATGAAGGCATGCCATGGGAAGAAGATTTATCATGGCCGCCATAAAACCTAAAGCTCTTAACACTACTTCAGCTGTTGGTAAATGGGTCTGAAGAATGTGTAAGGTGTGTAGCCTCAGGCTGCGTATACTGTCTGAGATGAAGAACACCTTTGATAGTATTGTGTCCAGCTATGCCCCAATAAAATCTAGAATCTGAACCAGGTGAAGAGTAGACATTCATATTGATCATAATGCCCAACTTGTTGGCTAACTGAAGGAAGGAGTCCCTGGCCTGACATAGTAGATGCTCTGAGAGGGCGGTAAAGAGCCAATCGTCCAGGTACGAAAAGACCTGAATGGCCTGAAGCCGCAGGTGAGCCACTACTACTACTGCCATTACCCCGGAGGGCTGTAGTGAGACTGAAGGGGAGGGCCTGAAATTGGTAATGGTTGGCTCCCAGTCAGAAGCGAAGGAACCTCCGGGAGCACCTGTGCATTTTGATGTGAAAGTATGCATCCTGGAGGTCGATCGAGCACATCCAGTCTCTGTCTTGCAGAGAATAGATTGAATCGTGACCATCTAGAATTTTGTCTTGGTTACTGACAAGTTCAAATGGGACAGATCCAATATTGATTTAAGGTCTCCCATCTTTTTAGCACTAAAAAGAACCTGGAATAAACCCTGGATCTGGACTGGTCTGGGGGGACTAGTTGGATGACTCGTTTTCTCAGCAGTGAGTCTAAGTGCACTGCTGCTTCCTCCTGCTGCGTGGGTGGGACGTCCGGGAGGGTTTTGTTGGAAGGGGGTAGATCCTTGAAGGGGACAAAATATCCTCTGGATAGGACCCGCAGCACCCACTGATGTAGTGATGGACTCCCATGCTAGTGGGTGAAGCGACAGATGAACAACTGCCTCCAGAGATGGAAAGCCAGGCAACCTGTCACGGTTGCTGTCTGGGTTTATCCGAGAAAGGTTCTCGGGACCCGAAATTCCTCGGACCCCCTCTGCCACTAGGGCAGCGTCTATCATATCCTTCTCTGCCTCTGGGGGAAGGTGAGTCCTGAGCATCCTGGGAAAATGCCGGAGACCTGCAGAACCACATCTTCTTTTGGCCTCGCTGGTTCCTGGAAAAGGACCTTTGAGGCAGTGATAAGCGGACCCCGAAGGCAGAGTGTCTTCTCATACTTTTCACTCTGGACCAAAGTCTCTCTGACCGTCTTCCCAAAAAGGGAAGAACCATCATAAGGGGGAGTTGGTAAAAGATGCCTTGAATGGCTCCGAGAATGGACATATGCAGAGCCAGGTGTGGTGCCGGATGGCAACGCCTGACCCCGCCACCCATGCAGTTCCCTCCATGGCATGGGACAGCAAACGCATGGACGTGTTGGCTACAGATTTTAGGGTGGCCATCCATGCACTGAACGTCTTCCTGTCCTCTGCCAACATGGACCCTTGGGTCAACTCCGTGACTTCCTTGAGCAGATCTCTCTGGAGTCAAATAATGTGCGCCATGTAGTTCAGTTCCCTCACACAAAGTTGCTGAAGCATAAACTTGTTTCCCAAAATGATCAAACGTCCTCGACTCTCGGTCAGGCGGATGGACCGTGGAACTCTCCTGGGAGAGTTCCTTCTTAGTGACTGCCGCCAGCAGCAAAGCATCTACAGGGGACCCCTTCCATGCCCTAGATGTTATCAAATCCACGAGTGGATCTGCAGGAGGGGACACCTAAGAGGTAGACAGGCCCAAGCCAAATTCCTCCACAAAGACAGACTCGTCAGAGGTTGGCTTTGGGGTGGAACATCCTCCTCTTTAGCAGAGGATCTCCATGATGTCTCCAAAGGAGACATCCTCAAGGGGTGATCTTGGGGAACCTTTCTCTTCATCCAGGTCCATGTCTTCTGTGAGGGACTCTGGAGGAGAGTCCAAGTGCCTCCTTTTACATGTATGCTTGCAGGGGTCTCCTCAGGGGGACTCTCTGGGGAGGTCTCACAAGCGAGTTGTTCCAAGGCCAGAAAGTCTGTGGCATTACGGCTATGGGCTGTCCCTGAGAGAGCAAGATGGTTGGACCTGCACTCAAGGCCGGGGGGGGGGTCTGGAAGGACTCCGAACATGAAATAGTCAGAGGCCTTGACCCTGCAGGAACCCTCTCCACCATGTCGAAAGCAAAGGGGGAACGGACTTCCTGGGCTGAACTAGCGGAAGTCGCTCCCCCTCTGATCCGACTGGTAAGCTGGAGCTGAGACGCCGAGGGGGATGCTTCTCTCCGACAAGCTTGGACCAGAGAGCACTCCCTCAGATCCTACCCCTAGGCTACTGGCCTGCATCGAGGTACAACGTATCATTGGCACCGACCCCTTGACTCTGACCGTCCTCGAATCCAACAGCTCCATAACTCCGGGTCAGATCTGAGAAGGAGTGATAGGTCTAAATACTGGTTGGAAGGCAGCTGCTCCGGTGGAAGTAGGCCCTGGCAATACCCCCATCTGGATTTGAGTGCGGATAAATTTCCGAATCATCTTGTCCATCTCCGCTTCAGACAGGCTCCAGGTAGAATGGGAGGATGCCGCCAAAGTGGGCCAGGAGAGCCAGTGGGGAGAAGACCTGGGGACGACCGGCTAACTAGAACCTCGGGCGAATCTTGGGGACCTGAGCTGAGGTGAAACAGGCCTGGAAACAGGCTTAGCCTTCGTGCAGGGGGCCGGCCTCCGACAAGCGGTCAGGGGAGCGCTTGCGAGGCCAGTCCTTCTTGATTTTATCCTCTTCCCCGGGCCTCTTGGCAGAAGGGTGAGTCCCAGAGGCCGAGGAAGGAGAAGATGAAGCAGCAGACGCTTTCTTAGCAGGGGAAGGTGGGACGTCCATCACAGCAGTGGAGGGCAACAGGCTCTTGACAATCAGTTTGTCCCACCTGTCCTTAAGTGCTCTGGGGTTAAACACAGTGCAAATAGGACAGGGGGACTGGAGGTGAGCCACCCCCAAACAAACTACGCACAGAGTGTGGCCATCCGCCGGGGAAAGCTTATGGCCACACACTGTGCATCTTTTGAAACCAGGCTTCGGGTAGTCTGCCATGCCTTAGCCGGTTCAAAGGAAACACACACGCAGTACCATGAGAAAAGAGAAGAGGGGAGGAAAACAGAAAAGCCTACAAAAACAAGCTACGAAGAACCCTGTGAAAGTACAGAAAAAGTTAGGAGCGAAAAGGATAGTTAGAAAAGTCCAAAAAGTAAAATTTTACTCTTTTAAACTGCAACAATACCACAATGGAACTCGGACTACGCTGCTTCCTCTCAGGTGGCAAATGAGAGCTGAAGGGAGACAAGGGCATTATGGGTAAGGGGAGGAGCATGGAGCTCGGAGCCGTAGCTGGAAAATGCAGTCATGTCGGATCCGATATGGATTCGAAGACCCACAGGTTGAAAAGCAAATAAAGTAAACTACTTCAGATACAGTATTCTTCTTCCTTTTTTGCTTTCTTTTCCTGGTAGACTCCCTGAAAAAAGACCAACTCCATGCAGGGATAATATCCCAGGGATCAGGCATCCAAGCTTGGCTATATGGTAGAACCTCACCCTCTCTTCCTCCCGAAATGGACAAGGGTGGTTCTTCCCCACCAGATGAAGACAACTCTACAGATGCAGAGGAGGTGTTTAACTCCTGGTCCTTAGTAGCTTCCTGAGTACTGAAAGACTGATGACTCACCTGAGGAACTACATATGGCTACATCAGAGCCACCAATAAGCGGCTGAGACAGTGACAGCCAGACTCCTTAACAGTTTTCTTCTTCTTTAGGACAGGAGAAGGAAGAACTGAGGAAATTGGTAACTGCTCCATATAGTTTAGCCAAAAAAAAGGCTGAAAGATTGTTAGCACAGTCTGACAGAGTAAGTAAACCTCGTGAAATAATGATTTTGATGTTAAAAAAACAAAAACAGTCCCAAAAATCACAATATCATATCCCAGACACTAACTTTACATGAAAATGTAGACATTAAAAGAAAGTTTTTTTTTTTATTTAGTTTTGTCACACAAGTACACACTGAGAAAAACTCCCCAACAATTTATGAAAGTCCATAAAATACACATACACATTTTTTCATAGGAAAAATATTTTTTTTTCTCAAAAATAAACAAGTGGAAGGTTTCTTCAGAAAGGTACTTATCTGTCCAGCTTTAAAGGATTGCCAGATAACCTCCACAAAGCCCGCAGAGGGAGTGCATGTCAGATGTGAGCAAGCTCTGAAACGTTTGGAGCTGAAACTACCTTTCTAAATACAGCTCGGCTTGAGCTCCTGACACTTAGGGGGTGTGGAAAGTGCCCTAAAGCTTTGAAAGCTAGCCAATGGTCATATCCTGGACAGGCTACAAGCCAAATAGCTTAGACTACTGCAGCAGTGATCTAATGTTGAACATATGGAGGTTTTATAACACTTGAAGAACATTAGAATGTCTATGCAAATCAGACTTAATTTCAGACAAATTATTTGTAAGAGTAATCAAAAAAAGGTTCAAATGTTTACTAAAATCTGTTTTATGATGATAAAGTATGCCTAAGAAGGCCTTTAAATGTGTTTCATAGCTTTACAAGAAATATTTCTAGATATAGTGATCCTCACTCTGTTTAACTTGGGAAAGGGAACTCTAGATACAGCTTTAACTTAACAGAACACCAGGATTTTAAATGTGAAACTTCACTTGAAGCATTAGTTTTTCTTTGCTTACTATAATTCAACTCTAATGAGAAAGGAAAACACTATTTAACAGCTTTGTATTTCTCACTACTAGAATGATCTGCTACCCTGGGAATCACCATAGAAAGAGCTTAAGAACTCTACAGAGTCTTAGAGCCTTTCTTCCCTAAAAGCTCAAGGCTTCAACTTCCATACTTTTATTTGCATGTTAAGGCGACTTTTCTTTCTTTCTTTCAAAGCTTTTTTTAACCACTTTTTGGCATATTTGCTTTATACATTATGTTCTGAAAGACATTAAACTACAGTTGTTTTAATGTGAAATCTAAATTTGAAGCTATTAGGTACAGCAACATTATTACAAATTTAAGAGTTTTAAAGCAATGGAAAAACAAAATGTATTACTATCAAATTCAGTTCAGTACAAACCAACTTTTGACCAAAAATAAGAAGTTATGTTCTTACCATACTGTCCCAACTCTGTTGTCGATCTTCATTTATCCCTGACCTTTGGGACTCTGTACCGATTCTCTGAACCAGCTTGGCTGTTAGAACAAATTGCTGAGGCCAAAAACTCTCGAGCTAAGTCTCTACCCAGAATATCCCTCTTCCGATTATCTAAGATCAAGTTTGCAACTACACAGGAAGCAGAAGAACAGCTATATAGACTTGAAGAGGCCATGACCAAAGGGCAACCTCAGGTGCACTCTCCAGTCCAGCTGGTGAATCTGGGTATCCTGAGGCAATGTTATAACTGCCTCATGTACACAGACAACCCTCTCCTCCTACCACAAAACACTAACATATGCGAGAGATGCAATTACACAGCCAAATTGGAAGCTAAGCTGTCTCCACCCAAGACTGGAACAGGCAGTCAAGAGGAGAAAGTTAACACTTGCACCACACCTCCAGCCACACACAGACCTACTAAAACAGCACTGGCAAAAAATACACATAAATACACAAAATCATACTCGGAGTCTCTAAATAAAAACCTGCAAAAGCATCACAGACCTCCAAAGTAGACACCCAAACAACCTGCACTTCCCGTCACAAACCAGACAACACATAAAACACAAAATCAGTGTGCCGCACAATCACAGCCCTTAAGGCGAAATAACATACCTAACACACTAGTAATAGGTTACTCTATAGTCAGGCACACTGACGCCCCACTCACTAGGCTGGACAAGCAAAAGGATCCTGTTAGCTGCCAGTCGGGAGCCAGAATCTGCCACATAACACAAGCACTCAGGTCACTCCAGAACAAGTACAAATATGACTCTGTCATTGTCCATGTTGGTGTGAATGACCTGAGACGTACCTCCCTGGACTACATGAAAAGAGACATGGAAGAGCTCTCTGATCATGCAAGCCCAGGCTGGTATGACCCTGACCCTGAGTAGCATCCTGCCCTCACCAAGAATACCTCAGTATAAAGAAAGAATTATCAATTTCAACAATTGGCTAAGCTTCTGGTGTCATTCAAAGGGGATCCAGTATTTGTCATCCTGGGATGACATGCTCAACAAGCCTCGTTGCTTCGCAAGAGACGGCTTTGCACCTGTCACCCCTAGGCTTTCGAATACTGGCCAAGGCTCTTGCTGCCCCCATAGTGCCTTTTTAGGCAAGGCTCAAAAGTCAATCCCACCTCCATAAACAGCACAATTAATAAAAAAATAGAAGTTATGTTCTTACCATAACGTTCCATGTTAGTTGTCTTCTTCTCGCCTTCTTCTTGCTGGATGGGTTCGGAGCCGACCTCGGCTCCGACTCGGCCACTCTAAAAGCTCGAGAGTTGGTTCCACCGGCTCGAGGCTCCCCTTATATCCCACAATGCTAGGCGTGAGTTACCTCAGATCTCGTTTGTAAGCTAGGCCCAGCTTATAATAGTAACAGAATAACTATAAACAAAGTCCACCTCTATAAACCAGGGAGAAGAGAAGGGTGACCTACATCCTGATCCAGGAAAATATGCACAGCAGCATATACCTAAAGTAAAGAGGTGGTAGAAAGAGAGGTCACAATCAAAACTCCTCTAGGTCTGTCCAGGCCAGGGGGAAGGAGGGTGGGGCCAAGAAGAAGGCAAGAAGAAGACAACTAACATGGAGCGTTATGGTAAGAACATAACTTCTATATGTTAAGTTGTCTATCTCGCCTTCATTCTTGCTGGATGGGACAGCGTCCCTAGCACCTTGTCCCGGGTGGCCTAACGGAACAGACTCTTGAGAACAGTGGAACCAAAGTTAGCTCTATGCCTAGAAGCTAAATCCAACTTATAATGAGAAATGAAAGTGTGAGGAGTAGCCCAAGTAGCCGCTGCACAAATGGTGTCAATAGGCAGTCTGTCTTGGAAGGCTATAGAAGTAGCCAAAGCTCTGGTAGAATGGGCTTTAGGTTTGTTAGGCAGCTTTTGGTGTCTAATTTCATAAACAAGGGAAATCAGAGATGTTAGCCATCTAGATAATGATACCTTTGAAACTGAAAGTCCCTTTCTGCCTTCTGCATAAGAGACAAACAGCTGGTCAGATTTTCTGAATTGTTTGGTTCTATCCAAATAGTACCTTAACTGACGATGAACATCTAGCCAATGCAATTTTTGTTCAGACCTGTTAGAATATTCTGGAAAAAACACAGGGAGGTCAATGCTTTGATTTAGGTTAGACGCCGAGGCTATCTTAGGTAAAAAAAGGCTGGTTGGTTCGTAAAGATACCCTGTCCTTATCGAACAACAGATAAGGAGGTTGACAGCTGAGTGCATGAAGTTCTGAAACTCTTCTAGCTGAAGTAATAGCTACCAGAAAGAGTGTCTTCCATGATAGCAATTTTAAAGAACAGGAGGCTGCAGGTTCGAAAGGGGAAAGAATCAAAGAACTAAGAACTAAATTTAGGTCCCAAGGAGGAGGAGGATTTCTTATAGGAGGTCTGAGTAGAAAAACTCCCTTCAAAAAGGCTTTGCAAAGCTTGTGGGACATTATGGCAGACTCTGAAATGCCCACATGAAAGTTAGAAATAGCTGCCAATTGAACTTTAAGAGTAGAAGGAGATGAACCTGCATGGAAGAGTTCAGCTAGAAAATCAAGGACCATTTGGATGGAAGCAGTGAAAGGATCTATGTCCCTTCCTTGAGCCCAATAGGCGGAACGTTTCCACTTACTCAAATAAATCTTTCGAGTGGAAGATTTATGGGAAGCTATCAAAATATCTCGGACAGAGTGAGATATTTGAGGAAGCCTGGCTAAGGTTGGAATTGGAGGAACCAAGCAGTGAGGTTCAGAGAGGCAAGGGAGCGATGAAACTGACCCGACTGATGGATCAAAAGATCTGGAACTAGGTCCAGATGCCAAGGTTGCTCCAACAGAAAATGATGTAGAAAGGGGAACCAAACCTGTCGAGGCCAGTAAGGAGCAATGAGGATCAACGAGGCCTTCTGAGCGATAGCTTTCTGTATCACTTGAGAGATTAGTGGGAAGGGAGGAAATGCATACAGAAGTCCCCGGGGCCAAACTTGGACTAGAGCGTCTCTGCTGGGCTGGCCTGGTAAAGGGAATAGGGTGAAATAATCTCTGCACTTGCTGTTTTGGGGAGTAGCAAAAAGGTCGCAGCAAGGCTGACCCCACTTGAGAAAAATTTCTCTCACAACAGAGTCTTTCAGAGACCACTCGTGAGGCATGAGGATAGCTCTGCTCAACTTGACCGCAATTTGATTGGACTTCCCGGGGATGTGCGTTGCTATCAGAAACTGCTGAGAAGAAATCGCCCATTGCCACAGTCTGAGTGCTTCTCGACACAGGGGGTAGGACCTGGTTCCGCCTTGTTTGTTGATATACCACACTACAGACATATTGTCCGTCTGGATTGCTATCGTTCCCAAGGGAAGAGAGTCTTGAAGGGCTTGCAACGCTAAAAGCACTGCTCTCATCTCTAGAACATTTATGTGCAAGTGGCATTCGTCTGGTTGCCATGTGCCCTGGACAGTTCTGCCCTGATAATGCCCCCCCCACCCGATCAGCGAGGCGTCCGTTGTCAGAGTAGCAACCGGAGGAAGGGACAAAGGGTCTTCCCAATAAGAGCTGAGGAAGACCACCACCACAGAAGATGATTTCTGCATGTTTGCGTAATCATAATGGTGTGGGACATCGGAAGTTGCTGGTATGACCATTGCGTGAAGAGCATCCATTGAAGGATTCTCATGTGGAATCTGGCTAATGGAAGCAGAGGTATGGCAGCCGCCATAATCCCAAACACTTTCAGAACTAACCTGGCTTTGATTCTGTTGCTGCTGAAGAGAAGCGAGACCAGTTTGTGTATGTCTGTTATTCTCTGATCTGTTAGTCTACTTGAACATGTTGACTGTGTCTAGATTTGCGCCTATGAAGGTAATAGTACGACAAGGTGACAAAACAGACTTTTCGCAATTTATTGAAATGCCTAAATTTTGACAAATGCGAAAGGTGTAGTCCCTGGCCAATAGAAGAAGATGCTTGGTGGGAGCTGTGAGGAGCCAGTCGTCCAAATATGGAAACACCTGGAATCCTTGGCGTCTCAGGTGAGAAGCTACCACTGCCATGCATTTGGTAAACACCCGGGGGGCAGTGGTGGGACCAAAGGGCAGGGCCCTGAATTGAAAATGACTGGTTCCCAGCCTGAAGCGGAGGAATCTTCTGGGGCGGCTGTTCATTTTATGTGATAGTACGCATCCTGAAGGTCTATAGAGCACATCCAGTTTCCCTTTCCCAATAGGGGAAAGATGGACTGCAGCGTGACCATCCGAAATCTTGTTTTCTTGACTGACTTGTTCAAGATACTGAGATCCAAAATTGGTCTCCAGTCCCTGTTTTCTTTGGAACTAAAAAGAACCTGGAGTAGATTCGGATCCTTGCTGGTCTGCTGGAACTGGCTGAATTGCTCTTTTGCAAGCAGCTTTGAAATTTCCAAAGCTGCAAGATCCCTTTGAGCGGGTGGAACATCTGGAAGGGATTTTTGATTGGTTTGGAATGCGAGCGAAGGGAATGGAATAGCCTTGAAATGATGGACTGTACCCATTTGTCTTGAGTCAGGGATAGCCAGGCTTCTGGGTACAGTGACAATCTTCCCCGACTGCCTCGAAGGTGGGCAGTCGGGCAACACCTCAGGGATGCTGAAAGGGCTTATCAGAGAAGGCTTCTCGATTGCCCTGGTTCTGCCGACCCCCTGCCTCTAGGGCGGCGTCTACCATTGTTGTTCCCCCTCTGCCTCTGGCGGGAACCGACTCTGTCGTCAGGCGAAGTCCCTTGAGATTGTTTGGAACCACATTTTCCCACTTTTCTGGCCTTTGGGGTAAGGCCTAGAAGGAGTAGAAAAGCGGACTCCGGCGGCAGAAAGAGTCTTGCCATCTGTCTCGCACCTAGTCAAGGTTTCTTTCACTTGAGGACCAAAAGAGATGATCCATCAAGCGGGGAATTAGTGAATGGCGTTTTAAAGGGGTCCATAAAGTTGCATAGCCGCATCCAGGCATGCCTGCGTAAGGCCACACCTGTCCCTCGGCCCTGCTCGCTCCATCAGCCGCATAAGAAAGGAGGCACATGGAGGAGTTAGCTATGGAGTTCAGGGTAGCCAGCTGAGTGTTCATCTTGTCTTGAAAACCCTGGCCGTAGGATCCTTCAACATGTCACTCGCTTCTTTGATCAAGTCTCTTTGAAGGCAGTAAAATGGCATAGGTAGTTCAGCGACGCATAGCAAAGGTCGCTGGCGAGAACATCCACTTCCGTACCTGTCCATAGACCTAGATTCTTTGTTAGGGGATGAACAGGCACTGAAGGATCAGCTAGTTCCTTCTTGGTGGCAGCAGCTACCACCATAGCATCCACAGAAACACCTTTTGTGAGAAATTGCTTGTCAGTTGGTGCTGTTATAAATTTGGAAGGTCTCCTGGGGGTAGGGTCCACTGAATCAGGAGCCGTCCAGGCCTTCTTTGCAACCACCTGCATGAGGGGATCAAACTGCGGGGGGCACCCAGGAGGTGGAAGGGCGAGCCAAGCGCCTCAAGATACACAGATTCATCCTCCGAAGGGTTAAGGGCTGGCCAATTTCCCCTCTGTTTCAGGATCTCTAGAATGTCTGCGAAAGAGACATCTTCAGAAGGGGAACGTGGGGAACCCTCGGAATCCTCTAAATCTGTGTCAGAGGTGACAGACTCAGGTGAGTCTATGTGCTTCCTCTTACACTTTCTCTTCCTAGGGGGCTCCCCTGCCAATTCAGGGGAGGCCTCGGAAGAGGATGAGAATCCCACAGGGGATTCTTGAGGAGCTGGCTCTCTGCGGTCTGGGATGAGGGAGTGAGTCGACATAACCAAAGGCACCGAAGAGGGAGGGGCGGACGGAGCCGACTGTGGAGTCGAACAAGGTTCCAACACACTCCGCATGACCTCGAGCACCCCTGTCCGGCAGAGCCAGAGGTCCCGCTCCGAGAAGCTGAGAACCTCCCTCGGCACCGACAGAGATGGCTCCAAGGCGATGTCGGAGCCGAACTCACCAGCCGAAGCACCGAGAGGAGAGGGGTCGGACAAGGGTCGATGCCACGCACCCTCGAGCCGCGAGGAAGCCCAGCGCCGAAATTCTTCAAAGAAGAAATCGGAGCGGCGGAGCCGAAGACAATTGTATCGGCTCCGGCGCTACCACAGTCTCGGTCCCGAGGCGCCCGGCTCGAGCTCAAAGGAGTCGGAGGAGGAATATTTATTGGAACAAGTTGAGGCATCGACTGATGAGTCGGACTCTGGAGCATTTGGGCCAGTGCCTCGGACTTCAAAAGTCTACTCACTACCCTCTGGAGGTCGTGATCTGAGAGCCTCGATGACCTGGAGGAGTGAGATCTGTGGCTCCATTCACACAGCAGGGGAGACGCTGGAGTCGAATGAACGGAGCCAAGGGACGGTGACCTCGATCTCTTTCTAGATGTCGGCTCCGATGGTCTGATCGGAGCCGAACCAGCAATCTCTAATGCCTCGGCTCCGGCCGGAGCCGAGGAAACCACAGATACTGCAGTCAAAGACTCATCGGCTCCAGCCGGAGCCGATGAAGCAGTAGGCTTCGAAGCCTTAGGCCTCGACTCTGAAGCTGGAGCCGAGGTATTGGAAGCCTTAGAAGGTTTCCCCGATGACACAGAAAGGGAACCTTCAGGCTTAATCAAACCCCTCAAAATGAGTTTATTTCTTCTCTCCTGCAGGACTCTAGGGCTGAAGCCATGGCATACAGCACAAGAGTCCTGCAGGTGTAAAGGTCCCAGGCAATACACACAAGAAGTGTGACCGTCTGTCAGAGACATTTTCTGACAGCACGAGTCACACTTCTTGAAGCCTGAGACCTTTGTATCCTTGGACATACTCAAGGAACCGAAGTGTAATCACACACAGAAAACACACACACAGATTACACTGATAGGGGTTCAAAGGGAATTATTTAAACTAAATGTAAGTTAAGTTAAAACTCCCTAATCAAACACATACACACCCTAAGGATAGGGAAGGAAGGGCCCGAAGGCCTTAGGGAAAGAACTATAAGTTCTTTAGGAAAAAAGGGCTGGATAAAGGTAGAAGGGATAATATCCACTACACTAAGGGGAAAGAAAAATACACTAAGCTAGCTTAAGTCTAAAGAATTTAAACTAGTCTAACTTTCACTAACCTGGAGCCGGTAGAAAACACACCTCGATCGCTGTAGCGGCAAACGAGATCTGAGGTAACTCACGCCTAGCATTGTGGGATATAAGGGGAGCCTCGAGCCGGTGGAACCAACTCTCGAGCTTTTAGAGTGGCCGAGTCGGAGCCGAGGTCGGCTCCGAACCCATCCAGCAAGAATGAAGGCGAGATAGACAACTTAACATCTGAGGGTTATGCTACTCAATGCCAGGAGTTTAAATCTCAAAATGTACACGCTCAAAGCACTCCTCAGTATGGAGAACGTCGACATCTGTGCAGTAACTGAAATCTGGTTCAAGGCTCCAGAGAGCACCCCAGCAGTACCGGGCTACAACTCATACCACACGTTTGGCCACAGAACACGGACCAAAACACAAAAGGAGGGGGGGGTGTATCCATATTCATCAAAGATACCTACACCTCCAGGTTAGTGGCGCAGCATGATACCTCTGAGATCATCCTTGTGCAACTAACATCGGGCAAATCTGCAATGCAAATTGTGGCCTGCTACAGATCACCCTCCATGACTCAGGACCACCACTCCACCTTCCTGGAAACAATGGAAAACATGAAGGTTCTATCGAACACCCTGATTTTGGGCGATTTCAATTACCCTACCATTCACTGGGAAAACTACTCGAGTACAAATTCCCAGGCCCAGCACTTCCTGGAATTCATCAACTCAAACGCCCTGGATCAGCTGGTAAACTCCCCTACCAGAGGTGAAAACATATTGGACCTGGTCATCACCAACATGGGCGACAGGTGTTCCACACCGGAGGTCAACCCGTCACTGGTTAGATCAGACCATAAACTAATCACTCTGGATGTCCACACCCCACCACCACCCCCAACTAAGGAAACCACAGTAAAAAACTTTTCTAAAGCAAACTTCACCTTACTTAAGACAGAGGTGGTATGTTTCACAGCCCCCGCGCTAAAGGATAATGCTGCCCATGATGCAGAAACCTTTACAAATGCACTCTATGAGCACCTACAAGGATGCATGGATCATGCCATCCCTAGCAAAACCAAGACTCACTCCTCTAAGAGAAGGAAACCAGTTTGGTGGACCCCTGCAATAAACAGGCTATACAATAGAAGGAGGAAACTAGTTCAGAAAAAAAGCAAATCCCAAGAAGGAAAGACATCCCTGATCAGTATCAGTAGGAAACTAAGGTCCCTCATGAAATCATCTAAGGCTAACTTCGAAAGAAAAATAGCCAAGGATTCAAAAGATAACCACAAAGCCTTCTTTAGCTACGTTACGAATATAAGTGGCAACTCACAGATATGCACTGAACTAGTGCAAAATAGCACAAAATATACTGAACCCACTGATATTGCCAACATCCTGGCAGATAGATTCAGTGCAAACTACACCTACCTCTCACCTCCAAAAGGGCCCACAACAATACCGGAAAAGTGTAGTGTCCCAAAAATCACAGACGCACAGGTGAAAACAGCCCTTTCAAAAGCCAAAAACGCAGCGTCAATGGGACCAGATGGTGTCCCAAGCTGCGTCTTGCACGAAATACAGAAAGAACTAACCCCCCACCTAAACACGCTGTTCAACCTCAGCCTCTCCACAGGCTACGTGCCAATAGAATGGCGCACAGCAATGGTTATTACTCTCCACAAAGGAGGGGCCACAACTGACCCTGGTAACTATCGCCCCATAAGCCTGACTAGCCTGGTCTGCAAGGCTATGGAGCGCATCATCATGAAACTCATTAACAAAGACATTGGGAACCTCCAAACACTTGACCGGACCCAGTTCGGCTTTGTTAAGGGAAGATCATGCCTACTAAACCTGGTTGACTTCTTCGAGACAGTCACCAAGGCCATAGACGAGGGAAAGGTGGTTCACACAGCCTACCTTGACCTCGCCAAGGCTTTCGTCACCATTCCCCACTCGGGTATTACAGAAAAACTCACCAGCCTGAACATAAACCCCTACGTCATGAGATGGGTTGCCAACTGGCTTACAGAAAGAACTCGCATGGTAAGAATAGCGGGCTCTAAACCAGTCACAAGTGGTGTCCCGCAAGGCTCGGTCCTGGGACCCCTACTATTCGGCATATACTTCTCAGAAGTACAGGCAAACACAGGAGGACTATGGCTAAACAAGTTCGCCGATGACTGCAAACTGGGAGCCATAATTGTCTCTCCGGCTGACACGGACATCCTCCAAAAGGGCCTTACTGAGACGGACACCTGGTGTCAAAGTCATGGCCTCAAGCTAAATGCCAAAAAATGCATAGTCATCCCATTTGGGAAAAACAAAGCACCCACGAATTACCACATAGGCGGCAGTCCCCTTAATACAGAAGAGGTAATAAGAAATCTGGGGACCCAGGTAGATCGTAATCTCTCTTTTGACAATCATATTGCCAAAGTAGTTAGGAAATCCTTCTATGTGGCCCATCTAATTACTAAAGGGTTTGCATGTAGAAATAAAGAGGTTATAGTGCCCCTCTACTCATCACTCATTAGACCCACCATAGAGTACAATGCCCCATTTGGGATGAACCTCACAAGACACTTCCAACAGCTGGAAAGACCACAAAAGTACCTTACCAAGAGGATTACTGGTCTCAAACTTATGTCCTATGCAGCCCGACTGAAAAAACTCTGGCTGTACTCAGTGGCATATCGCTTACTCAGAGGTGATCTCTGCCTGACTTACAAAGCCATGTCCAACTCAGAATTGATGGACATGCTCCACCTAAAGTAATCCAAGTCACTGCGAGCTCTAGTGAGCTAAACCTCACCACAACAATAAATAGAACATGTTGGAGGGATAGATTCCTGTCACAGAGACTCCCCCATGCTTTGTAACAAAATTCCAAATTACATTAGGCAAAGCCCTCACTAAATTCAAGAGAGGTTGCCGCTGCATTTATTTTATCCATGGAAGCCTTAGAATGGCAAACAGCAGATGTGGCTACTGCCCTAGTAGAATGCACTCTCGCTGGTGATGGTAACTGGAGATTCTTTTTATTGTAGCTGAAAGTAATACAGTCTCTTAACCACCTTGACAAGGTGACTTTCAAAACAGATTTCTCCAGAGATGGAGTGGAGAAAGACAAATAATTAGTCCGATTTTCTACATTCTTTAGTTCTGATGACGCAGAAACATAATTGCCTGTACACATCTAGCAAATGTATGCAATATTCACCTTTGTTGGAAAAATCTGGGAAGAATACAGGTAAGTCAATGGATTGATTAATATTAGTTTCTGAGACCACTTTTGGGAAAAATGATGGGTTGGTTCTTAGTGAAACCCTTTCCTTATGAAAAATTAAATATGGAGATTTTGAAGATAGTGTGTGTATTTTGGAAATTCTTCTGATGGAGGTAATAACTATGGCCTTTCATGAAAGAAACTTTAAGTGACAGGTAGCCGCCAGTTCAAAGGGGGAAAGGATTAAAAACTGCAGAACCATAGTCAGATCCCAGGGAGCTAGAGGATCTTTATAAGGTGGTTTCAACCACAAAGTTCCTTTCAAAAACACTTTACACAATCTATGGGAAATTAGAGGATGATCTTTAAAGCCACTGTGGAAATTGGAAATAGCAGCTAGTTGGACCTTAACTGTAGAGGCAGAGGCTCCTTGTGCAAAAAGCATAGCTAAAAATTCTAATACCTTTTCAACTGGTGCAGAGAAAGGATTAAGGCCATTATTGTGCACCCAAACAGAAAATCTTTTTCACTTGCTGTGGTAAAGTTTCCTGGTGGAAGGTTTATAAGAAGGGAATATATTTGTTTGGACTGGAGATGATAAATCTTTCTGCCTGGCAATTAATGGAATTGGAGGAACCAAGTTGTGAGCTTAAGGTTCTGAAGATTGGGTGCACCAGTCCCTGTGAGTGAGACAGAATCTCCAAAACTTGATCCAGTATCCATGGATGGTGACTTAGATGAGGCCACAGGAAGGGGAACCAGACTTGATGAGGCCAAAAGGGGGCAATACGGATCACCTTGTTCTTCAACCTGATGCTTTATTTAAGGAGAGAGGAATCAGTGGAAAGGGGGAGGGTAGCATAGATAAACCCCGAGGGCTAATCATGAAGGACAGCATCTCTTGTGGATTCCCCCTAAGGGGGGATTAGGGCAAAGTAGCTGCTGCACTTATTCAGAGGTGATGCAAATAGGTCGCAGCAACACTGGCCCCAGCAATAGGAAATCTCCTTTGCCACTCTGGGATTGTGTGGCAGAAGGATGCATCTGCCCAGTTTGTCCACTATCATATTCGAGCTCTCCGGGATGTGTGCTGCTATCAGAAAGTGGATGGAGGATATTGCCCACTGCCACACTCCAAGAGCCTCTCGACATAGGGGTTAAGACTTGGTTCCACTCTGTTTGTTGATGTACCAGACTACTGACATGTTGTCCGACTGAACTGCAATCGTTCCTAGAGGGAGGACAGCTTGGAAGGCTTGCAACACTAAGAGCACTGCCCTCAATTCAAGAACACTGACATGCAGACTGGCCTCTATCGGGGACCCCCAGATAAGCCCCCCCCCCCCAATCTGGGAGGCTTCCATGGTCACTATGGCTTTGGGCTGAGGTGGAACGAAGGGACAGCCTAAGAGAATTTCCTCGGATTCCATCCATTAGAATAAGTCCCTTCTTGCAACCACTGGTGCTTAAAATGGGATGTGTCACTGGATGTGTCAGGATGGACCACTAGGATGCCAAAAGCCATTGTAGTAGTAGTCTCATGTGAAATCTTGCTAGTGGAACCAAGGTTACAACTGCTGCCATTGATACTAGTGCTTGAAGGACTAAAAGCGCAAGTATCTTGTCACTGGAGAAAAGGCCTTGCTCTTGGGGTCTTATCTTCTGTAGCCTGTGTAGAGCAAGGGAAGCTGTATAAATGGTGGTATTTAGACAGGCTCCTATAAACTCTAAATCTTGAGTCAGGCTTAGTTGGGATTTTGATTGATTTACTGTAATGCCCAGATGAGCAAATAGGCATAGAACAAAATCTGTTGCTTGAAGCAGTAAATGCCTGGTGGGAGCAGTGATGAGCCAGTCGTCTAGATAAGGAGACACCCAGGATCCATGCAGTCTCAAGTGAGCTGTCACTGTTGCCAAACACTTGGTGAACACCCTGGGGGCTGTGGTGAGGCCAAAGGGCAGCACTCTGAATTGCAAATGACTGGCTCCTTGCCAAATGCAGAGGAACCTTCTGGAGCACTTGTCTATTTTCATGTGGTAATACATGTCCTGAAGATCTACAGAGCCATCTTCCTCTAAGATGGGTAGAATAGACTGAACCATGACCATCCAGAATTTTCCCTGCTTAAGAAACTTGTTCAGAAGGCTGAGATCTAAAACTGGTCTCAAGTCCTCTGTCTTTTTTGGCATCAAAAAGAACCTTGAGTAAAATCCGGATCCTATCTGGTCTGGTGGAACTTCTTGGATGGCTCTTTTTTTCTAGCAGCTTTTGAATTTGCAGAGCTGTTTGATCCCTCTGATTGAGTAGAACATCGGGCAGTCTCCATCTTGATCTTGGAATGAGAATGAAGGGGATGTAGTAACCTCTAGCAATGATCCTTTGCACCCAAGTATCTGAAGTTATTTGCCATCAGGCTCTCAAGTGCAGAGAGAACCTTCCCACTACTGCTTCCAGAGGTAAGCAATCGGGCTCCCTTTCAGGAGTGCTAGTAGGGATTCCCAGATAAAGAATCTCTGGAACTCTGATTTTGCAAGCCACCTCTGCCACGGGGTCAACGTCTTCCACTGGAGCTCCCCCCTCTGCCCCAAGGGGAGCCACTGCCATGTGTGTCCTGAAAAGGCCCTTGGGATTTTTTGAACCACATCTTCTCACTCTTCTGTTCCTGGAATAGGACCGTTGGCGAGCAGAGAAACATATGCCCACTGCAGATAGGGTCTTTCCATCTTTCTCGCACCTGGCTAATATGTCTTTGACTTTGGGACCAAACAGGGAAGATCTGTCAAAGGAAGCATTGACAAAAGAAGACTTAAATGGCTCCGCAAACTCACATAAGCGCATTCAGGTGTGTCGCATTATGGCAATGCTGGAACCCACTGCCCTAGTCATCCCTTCGGCTGGATGCGCAATGAGCCTCATGGATGAGTTAGAAATAGACTCCAGGGTAGCCAGTTGAGAGGCCACTTTATCTTGAACCTCCTCAGACACAGCTCCCACAAGGGTATCTGACAACTCCTTGATCAGATCCCTCTGGAGCCTAGTAAAGTGTGTCATAAAATTCAAGGACCTTAAAGCGAATGTCAATGATGCATACACTCGCTTTCCGAATCTGTCCATCACCCTGGACTCTCGAAAACTCTCTTCCGCAAGTTCTTTCTTGGTGGCTGCCACAACCACCATGGCATCTACTGCTAACCCCTTAGCCCAATGCTGGTAGTCCTTTGCTGCTGTAAGAATTCTGCCCGGTTTCCTGGGGATTGTCTCTACAGAGTCAGGGGCCTTCCAAGCCTGCTGCGCGATCAATTTAATAAGATAGTCAGCAGGAGGGGTCACCCAAGAGGAAGTTTGGTGAGCACCAAAAGCTTGCAGGTACACCAACTCCTCAGAGGTAGGGCCTTTGGGCTTCCAGTTACCCCTCTCTTTCAGAATTTCTAGAATGTCTCCAAAGGAGACTTCTTCTGGTGGTGAACGAGGGGAACCATCATCAAGGTCTATGTCTTCTGTGATATATTCTTCTAGGGAATCTAAGTGTTTCTTCTTACACTTCTTTTTCCGGGGCATCTCCATAGTGGGGATTCTCTGTGGAGGACTTGAAAGAAGAAGGGCCCTGTGCAAGGTTATCCTGTAGCTTTGGTGCTCGTTGCCTGGCGTGAAGGTTGGTGGCAGCTCTGGGTGAGAGGGAGTCCCAGGATAAAACTCCGATAGGGGAGGGGCCAGTTGAGAACCTGCAGAGGCTAATGCCCTCTCCCTAACCGAGAAGGCAGGTCCCCCTGAAGAGGGATAGGAGCCCAGAACCAAAGACAACCTTAGAACCATGGTTCCACCCTGCTTTGAGGAATCCACCCCAAAAGCAGAAGCCAAGGAAGAACCCACACCAGCTGAGGCTCTGAGAGTCAAGAACTGCACCAAACAAAAAAATGGAGCCGATCAGAGCCCCTCAGATCCAGCAGCAGAGCTATGGCCCTGGATGCCCGTCAGTTCCAATGGACCAGAGGAACACAAGAAAGACTCTGGAACTGAAGGAGTAAAGGCTGTCAGCACCGGAGTAACTGGAACTGGAGGTAACAGAGTCGTAAGCTCTAAACCCTCAAAGTAGGTCAGAGGAGGAAAGTTTGGTGGAGTCTTGGGAGAGAAAGTCCCAACTCCAGAAGGGACTGGGGCCTGGAAAGATACAGAAAGAGCCCTAGCCACTAGGAGCTGATCCACTAACCTCACAATGTCGACTTCAGTCAGACTCCTAGAGGAATGGACAGAAAAGCTCGAGAGAGAGTCCGGTCATCTAGAAATGGACTAGGTAGCTGTCCCACAAAGGGGTCAACTAAGGGGAAATATCTTGTCCTGGGAACACTGATGAAACTCGATTGTGGCACTGGGGGGAGGTACTGGTTCCAAAATTTCTGACAGTGCCACAGGGGAAGCCAATACCACAGGAGAAACTTGAGTTATCAGTACTGAGGAGGCCTGCACCAAGACCTGTGGTGCAGAGTTAGTTATCACAGACAGTGCCGAAGAAGTCAGTTTTGTAGATTTCTTACCTTTAAGCTTTGGTTCCACAGGAGATGTGGAAGCTGAAGATTTGCGTTTCTTGGCTGCCACAGCCAAAGGGGACACCAGCACCAAATGACTCCTCTTCTGTCCATGTTCCAACTTTGAAGAGGGGGATGAAAGTGAAGATATGTCAGACTTGGACAGAGCCTCCTCAAAGGAAGACTTAATCAGGCCTTTTAGTATCAACTTATTTTTGCATTCTACGAGGGCCCGGTGACTGAATGCTTGACAAACTGTGCAATCTTGTTGTAGATGCAACAGGCCCAGTGACTGAATGCTTGACAAACTGTGCAGTCTTGTCGTAGATGCGATGGGCCCAAACAGTATACACAAGAACAATGCCCATCCGAGCTGGCACCTACCTACCACAATCTTGACACTATTTAAATCCAGTAGTTCCCTTAGGTTTGTCCACCATGTTAAAAATGGAAAACAATAAACAACTAACAGCACTAAAAGAAGCACACACACACACACACACACACACACACACACACACACTACCAGCAATGGTAGGCCAGAACTACCAAAAAGGTAGTGAAAAGGGAAAGCACTACCAATGACAGTAGAAAATAGCACACTCACTCGCAGAAAGGAAACAGAGATAGAAATAAATAAGGAAAAACTACCAACGATGGTAGGGGAGAACACTGAAGTGGAAAGGGAGAGGGATAGATAAAAAACAAGTAAGGTAAAGTGGGTAAAACAATATTTAACTTTAGATACATAAATATATATATATATATATATATATATATATATATATATATATAGATTATATGTATGCATGTATGTAAAAGAATAGCAAAATTTTTAAAGAAAACCATGAAAAAATTTACTTAGCTGCCGAGAGAATCTGGCTGGCACTTCTTGCGACAAGAGTGACAAATTGGATCTGTAGTAATCTGGAGAGGGGTATTTTGGCTAGAGACTTAGCTCGAGAGTTATTGGCTTGCACGAGCTGTTATAACGGTCGAACCGGTTCCGAGAATCCAAACAGAGTCCCAAAGGTCAAGGATAAATGAAGACTGACAACATTAGATCTATAAATATACAAAAATGAAGCAGAAACTCTAATCAGCTGCAGTCCCTTTCCTTGAGGGCAATAAAAGTAGCTATCCATTTTTCAAAGACATCACAAAGCACATATTCATATTGCCAAATAGAGACATGTTTTTTTTTCCAATAAGCAAAGGGGGAGTCTCTGTCAGCACAGAAATCATCCACATAAATATATTTTCTCTCAAGAAAACATACAAATTTTTACTTAAATGCAATACACAGAACTATCCCTAGGTTTGTACGAAATACTAGGCACTTGGTCTGCAGACCATTTCAAGCCTGCCCATCCAATTATCTACATTTATCTTGAAGGTAACAAGGGTGTGGATACATTTCTTACTACAGAAAGTGGAAGATAAAATTCAAAATATTGCCCATGAGCTGAGATGACATCACTGGCATGTCAGCAAATGTCAAGACAGCTGTAGCTAGAGGGGGTGGGGGCTGTCTCTACACACATTTTGTAGCACTTAATCCCTGCTTCTTAGCATCGTACACCTGTAAACTGCTCAGGCATTTCTGAGTTTAAGAACCAGCAGCACAATGAGGTGAATGTACATCCACAGTTAGGGACAGCCGAATATTCCAGCTATCAATTTTCAGAACTGACTTTAATCCAGGGTCATGGGGAGCTGAAGCGTATCCCAGTCAACAACGAACATAAGGCAGGAAACAATTTGCTGATGATAGCCCAGTATCCGATGCCTACATTTTCACTTGCAGACTGCATGAATTCCTAGAGCGTTCAGAGTATCACTGATTTAGCCAACTGCATGTCTTTGGGATGTGGGCAGAAAGCAAGAGCACCTAGCAAAACTCATGCAGGGGTGAAGGAGGTATGGGACTTGCAAACTTTGTTATCCAAAACTGAAACACTGTTATCAGAAATAACTGTAAAGGGCTAGCTTATGCCAAACGTATACTGCGACAGACTCGTGCTCTGAAACCCTAAACTGGATAAAACGGTTATCTAAAATGAAGGAATGAATAACTGTAAATATCTTTAAAGATGTTCACTGCATAAATGATTAGACAGTTTTAGGTCAGTACTGAGTGTAGAACTACACACAGAAAATTCAGTCAAGAGGCCAATGAGTCTGGTGTGTTGAAGAGCTTTGGTGATAACAATTAATGATTCTGTTTTTGTTGTTTTGTCTTTCAGCTTTTCCCGGTTAGGGGTCGCCACAGTGGAACTCCGGTCCCCTAATGATTGGCAGAAGATTTTTACGTGCAGAGTTGCCGGTCCTGACGCACAGCCTTCAACGAAGGTACGCCCATTCACGCATGTTTCCACACAGAAGACGCTCTAGCTGAGAATCGAACAGGACAACGTCTTACTGTGAGGCAAGAACGCTACCGCAGCACCACCACCGCAGTTAATTAATTATTCTGTTTTTATGGAGTGCAAATGCCAGCCCATGCTAATCTGGCCTCAGTGCAGGATCTGTGTTAGTCTGCATGTTGGGATAAGAATTCAGTTTACATCACAGTTAGGCTCATAACCAAAAATCCACAAGTTATGGTTTACCATTATACTGCCTTCCTCCTGCAGTCAGATACATTCTAATGCACACATACAGGAAAGGAAGAAGAAAATTAATGACATTCTGCACTTACTACTCATATACTGAGTAATGAATCATTCTCCCTTTTGACAAAATCCTTTTGAGGACAAAAACTTCCTTTACACAATCTTCTTAAGATACCATATACTCAGCACAAGGTCTTGATTCAACCCCCTAGCAAACAACATAGCAACAATGACCAAAGAACCACAGACTGAAAAGTCAAACTTGTGTGATATTTTACATAGAACAATTTTAATGATACCACAAATGCCAAATTTCAAAGTTTATGTTCACTGTGAGAATGGACACATGAAAACTGAAACGCACAAAATGTAATACCAACCTGTAAAACACCCTGCTACCACCTGATGAGGGAAGTGGGCTAGGATGAAGATCCTGGAAACACCAACCGCGGCCAACACAAGCATGTATAATCCATATGGTGTCACCTTCAAAACCAAACTGCAAGACAAACATGCAGGTAATAATCCTCACGCCACCACTCTACAGCAAAATAAGCTTCATTTCTTCTAATGAGATTTTTAATTCAAAGCCTTCAAGACCTTTTGCTAACTGGCATACTGAATCTGTTTAGTATTTACATGCAAGGAATCCATAAAACATAAGAAAAAGAAGAATCTGTATAGATACACTTCTCTAATGTGCTTTACATACACAATAGTGAGAATGCTACTGAAGTAACAATGAATGACAGCAGACAGTATTTATACTCTCTCTTGCATAAAGCCTGAACATTGCATGCATTTTGCTTTACTACTGGGACAGTTGGTTACAACACTAGAAAAACATTTCCATTGGGGAATACAGAAAAACAGATCTGAAGAAGTGTTATTTAATTAAAAAAGGACAATACAGGGTATACTAAGAAAAAACACAATGTATTTACCTAATGGAATTAAAATTTCAAGGAAATCAGAGACTTGCACAACAGACCTTGCATGCAACCAAGCACTGTTTTGCAGGTTTAACTTTTCTTTGGTCCTTTACTTGAGGAGTTTGTATGCAGTCTGATTCCAGTGTGATTTTTATTAACGGAAGCTTGGTACAGTTTTTTCATTCATTAGGCATTAAAATATCATCAACAATGCTGTCAAATGTACACCAAAAAATAAAACTAAACATATATTAAACAAAAGTTGAATCCTATGTAATATCGAACACTTCAGACACCAATCTTTCAAATGTAGTCTGCAAAGGGTTTCTTTGCAGGTTAGTCAAAAGCTATTCCTTCTGATGCAGCAGAACAAACTCCTTTAAGAGCTGACATACTACTGAATACAAAGGACGGCTTGATTACCTTGGAAGAATTAGAAGTAAGTGAACCTTAGATCACCCTTGACCTCACTGAGACCGTGTAATAAGAGGAATCGGACAGGATGCTTATAGCAGGCACTATGACCAAAGCCTGATTAGCTTTGTATTTTTGCTGAACCAGAAGTCTCCTGATGAGCCTAAAAATCAAAGACAAAAGGTAAAAACTTCCATAATGAAACATCACTCACAGTGGAACTCCAAGGATCTGATGAGTGTTTGCCCTGTGCATTCTGTTCTCCAGAAAGGTACACTCCTGATAATCGTATTCCATAGCCAACAAAGACTCTCGTAACCCCAATGTCATGCAGCACATCTGGTAGGAATGTATGGCCCCCTACTTATTCACATACCACACTACCATGATGTTGTATAATGCCACTTAAATTCCACTTCTCAAACACTTAATGAAGGCACTGATTGCCAGAGACACTGGAAGCAATTCTTCCAGGTTTACACAAAACCTGACAGTTCAATGGGCCATTCAACTTCTGAGGGAGTTTAGATGAGTTTCCCAACCAGGCTATAATGCATCTGCTACCAGGTTATAAGTAGGAGGAATATTTTTGAATGGTCTGCCTGGATTCTGCCGAATGGCAGCAATAAACCACTGATTTTATTCAGATATAGAATACAAAGACGTACAAATGATCCCTCTCATTGGTAGATAAAATGTACCATGGGCCTCCACCTACTCTCTTTTTTAGGGCTATGCATAAATGGCACATGTTGTTTTGTATTCACCTTCCTGCTTGATTGTTTAATAATGCAAAATGTATTTTGAGTACATATTAAATTTGTAGTCTTTGACATTTTTTGTCAGCAAGAAGTGAAACAAAACTTACATGTTCAAAGGTAAGTACTAGGCTAGGTACCCTTGTGGGCCAATTTAAGTCAAGTCAGTTTCCCAAAGAGAGAATCAACCCTATACTTTGAGTCTCTGAGATAAACATCTTAACCATTAAGCCAACTCCCAATCCCTACACCAACAATACCCATTTCAGAACACTTCAATCATGATAGACCACTCAAACTGCTGTTATAATCCCCAATGTCCATTCTCAACTGTAGCCATTTGATTGAATGTGTATGCCTTACCTATCTGGTTATGATAAATTAATGGCCACAGTAATGTATTTAAGTTTGCTTCACACAGGCACAGATGAGCCACAATAAAGTATTTCATTTACTTAATACAAGCGTGCTCTAGTCTTAAAAATCATTTTTAATTGAGAAAATAAGAAAGCAAATTCCTTTCATCTGCAGACAGCTACAATCCCCTCTCCACCCTGCATGTAGTTACTTTGTTGGTGGTAAACACATCAGATTTTAGGTTATGATGAAAAACATTGTCACAGTAAAGTACTTTAGGTTTGTCTGACACAAACACAATAGTCAAAGTAAAGTAGTCCAACTTTCTTACAAAATGCACACTAGTCCTGCAAAGCCATAACAAAGACTGACTAAAGGGAGCAGAGAAAATAAGTTGCTTTCATCCACAAACAGACCCACAAAATTGAATGAATATGGGGTGTGTCAGAATACAGACAAGACAGTGGTCATTACAGCAAATGAGGAAATCAGAAGCAGAAAACAGACAGAAGGGAAAACAGTGGAAGAGGTTGACAGATTCAAATATCTGGGAGATGTGGTTGAACAGAAGTTTGAATAAGGTCAAAATAATAAGGACTGCTGTAGCCAACTGGCATAATGTGCAAGAGGTAAGGTATCACAGAAGAATGCTAAAGAAGCTGAAAGGTGAGGTGTACAAAAATGTAGCATGTACAGTGATTCTGTATGGCACAGAAACCATGCTGTACTTGTGCACATTCAAACAAAGTTCCCAAGAGCACTTTCATTTTGGCTGGAATATACTCCAAATTTTCTCTCTCTGATGGTAAACCAAGTAAGTGACTCTTATCTGAAACTATCTTGGTATATAGCACTTGACATCCTTAAAATTCACAGTTGTTGCTAAAAATTTCTCCTGTGGCGATGTACCAAAGTGTAACCATTCAGAATGTTGACCTTGAGAAACGTGTTCACACATAACAGGCCAAAGATATACCTCCTTTTGCCTTCTGCTGCAGACACCAGGAAAACCATGACCAGAACCTTGGGAACCTTTCAAAATAAGGAACCTATTCAACAAACAAAGGGTAAGGGCACTTCCTACAATACTGAATCTGTGAGAAGAGCTGTAGACCAAAATAACAATTAGGCCTGTCACATCAAGCATTGGGACTGCTTGGCAGAGAAATATTTTTCCAATCAACTAAACTCTCACTCTTAAAATCGAAGAAGATTCAGTCAAAATATAAACCAAATGAAAAATGCATGATGAGAAAAAAGGTACAGTGGAGTAGTAGTGTGGAATGCTTACAATTACCTAGATCCAGTTGCCAATAATAGCTAGGACAGATTCTTCAGCTATGCACTTCCTTTGATAAGCATGGCCCCAGATGAAGACCTGGACCTTCAGGTCACACCCAACTTATAATATTTGGCAAGTGCATTCAGGGACAATCAAGCTGCAGCATCATTAGCGTCATCCAAGGCGGTATAAAAGGAAAAAGTTGCGAATACAAAAGAAATACCTTATGGGGTGTATTTTAGAACACATTTGTAGAGCTTTTCCATGCAGTTTATAACAGAAGCCTACATAATTACAACATAATTCAGACAGGCACTGTTTAGCAACCTTTCTCCCTTCTCTCCCTTTAGTAAAGGAAGCAGTCACTCATGTAGCTGAGCTATTTCTGTATGTCAAGGCTGTAAAGATACTCTCACAATCATAATGCTGCCAGAAGAAAAGTCCATGTGGTTTAGAACAGTCCATGTATCTACTGCCATAGATAAGGAATAACTGTTATTTAGTGAAATCCTTACTCTGTGAAAGGCAATGTACAGAGGGATCAAGCGATAAGGCTTGCAAGCTCAGAGATTTGAAAAGCTAAGGTGTCAGGCACTAGATATATTGTGCAAGGCTTGAACTCTGAGTCCAATGCTTTTGTAGAGTTAAAGGGAGGAAAGTGAAATTAGACCCCCTATTTCAATATTGTCTTCCAAATAGTCTTTCAGTCAAATAATAAATAACTGCTTACCATCTACAAACCACAAAAGGGCTGCTGGGATCAATCTCTATTCCAACAGTGTAGGAATTTTATTCCAAGTTCTAGCTACATCAGTCAGGTCTCTCACTCGCCATCTTCTCAAACCATTACTAAAAGACTTTCTCTCTGCTCCTCATCTGAGACATAGCTAACACCCTTCATCACCTTTCTTATACCTCCCTTCAAAGCACCAAATCACTTAACCTGCTTATCCCCTTCTAATACCTCACTTTACTGTACGTCTTAAACTACTATATAAACTTCTATGCAGCACAACCAAATTACTATTCTATAACTCCTTCTCTGATAACACTCAAACTTGCCCATCTCCTTCAGAGCCTCACTCTACTGTAGTTCATTAATTACTTCTATCTTATACATCACTCTTCTAACTGCCAAGTCTCAGTACAAGGCTTGTAGATTTAATGTTTGTGAATATCAACAGAAATTGTATTATGCTATGTATTCACTGAATCTGCATTATAAATTTGTTATTGTAAATATTGACTGCATTAAATATAATACCTTGGAGCTTTTCTCCCTGGGCCTCTGCTGAAAAGGAACATCTGCGCTCAGTCAGACTTTTCCGGTAAATAAATAAAGTGAGCTTTCCTAGCATAAACTATTATACGAAAAGGAAAAGCTTTTTTGTACGAAGCAATACACTGTTATATTCCTGCAGATATTTTGCGGGTAGACACCTTACCAGAATAGAATGCGCAAGTTTGCAAACGTGAGTAATAAAACAGCTAAGCAATCCTTCTTTGTGCTCTAAGTTGTCCAGTTTATCGAAGGTAATAAGTATTTTAGTCTCTCAGACTTCATCAGATACAAGGTTTCTTAAGAGAAGTGGGTTGCCTCTTCAGAATCACAGCCAAGACACTAATGTCCACTTAGGGAGTCTCTGTCCATAACAAATACTCCTTAAGGGGATGGCAAACTTGGCCTGCTTTATTTGACACTAGGGTCATTGTAGAAAGGTGTTCCAGTACACATAACTGGCAAAATCCCAAAAAGGTGTCATTAGTTGCAGGAACAAATAGGAACACTTCTTTGCTGTATTGCATGGCTTTGTCAGCACTTTTTCTATGGCTAAAACATCATCAGTTTGTAAAGTCTAAATCCCTACATCAATCTTAAAATGTCAACTATTTTAGGATCATCTGGTAGTAATGGAGAAGAATGGGAAACTTCATCATCAATATCTTCGGACATCTGATCATAATCTTTGGGCATTCCAAATGTGTGTTAAGCAGACATGTTTTACTTTTCTTCCAGTGTTAGGGATGACCTCATAGAAGTTTCTGCTGTCTTCCTGGACTTGCCAATTTAAATCACAGATGCAGAAGACGGAAGGTAAACTATCTGTGGTAGAGGGAAAACTTCAAAAGGGACAAGAAGGGGGTAGGTAGACTGGTGAAAGTAAGAAAAAAATAAGAACAGGAGAAATTTGTAGGGTTGCCACCCCTCCGTTTTTTTTCCGGACTATCCGGAAATCAAAGCTTTAGAGTTTTGGCAACAAGGCATATATTAGCTCATAAACTACTCAAGTCCAAATAATAAAAACATTAATAACCCAAAAATTTGGGAACAGATATTTAATATTATATTAGCATAACACTTTTAACTTGAAGGTATTCACATTTATATACTTGCTTGGAGAGAATTTTGTATTTAAACTGTATATTACTGGAAATGTTATTAACTACTTTTTGTTTTTTCTCTATTCTTAATGTTTACATGGAAGCATTCTTGTAAATATTGTATATTTGTTTGGTGTGATAATTAGTGATATTAGTTAGTAGTCTTTTGTTTTGTATTTTTTCTTTTAAAATTTTGTTTGTTTTTACTTGTGTATGAAAATAATATAACAATAAAGATTTATTATGAAAAAAAAAAAAAAAAAAAAAAAAAAAAAAAACTGATTCTCCGGTAGTCCGGAAAACACTTTACAAACTCCGATATTCTGTTTCAAAAAGGAAACAGACTATCGGAGTTTAGAATCGTTGACTTACTATGCTTTTTTACAGAAAAGCATAGTAAATCAGCCGAAAGCAGGCAGCAGGAATGGAAAAAGAGGGCATTCCCACCGAGTGATGTCATTGTGACATCACAAAATGGGTGGAATGTGGGTAGGGGAGGGATGGGCGGGGTTACTGGTGACACAAGGGGTGTGGCTTTACTTCGGTTTTAGCCACGACGAAAGGTGGCATCCCTAGAAATTTGTGAAGCAGGAGAAAGTATAGGGCCTGGCAAAATAATGAGCATCTTGTAGGCATCATCTCAGGAACCTAAACTGGAAGTGTGATCAATATCAAGGCTGGCAGTTTCACCCAACGCCACTGGCTCTGTCAGCTGAGTAATGTGAAGGCTGGCTTCATGTACAGAAAATCAATTCCCATCACAACAAACCCAATTATAAAGAAGAAGCAAACAAAACCCATTACAACTAAAAAATGGACATTTCTACTGAAAATAAATTAAAATAAATCATTCCTTACAATTTCAAAACTAAAGAAAAGTAAGTGGACTATATTTTCTGAAAGGGACTAGACCCCCATACACTCCCATGTGGAGAGGCTTTGCACCCATATATCTTCCTTACTTAGTGTGTGCAATATATATATATATATATATATATATATATATATATATATATATATATATATATATATATATATCTTGTTTGTGTCTTTCGGCTTTTCCCGGTTAGGGGTCGCCACAGCGGAACTCCGGTCCGCTAATGATTGGCAGTTGATTTTTACGTACCGGCTTGCCAGGCCTGATGCACAACCTTCAACTAATGTACGCCCATTAACGCATGTCTCTACGCAGAAGACTCTTTAGCTGAGAATCGAACCGGAGAGCGTCTTACTGTGAGGTGACAACGCTACCGCAGCACCACCGCGGAGATATATATATATATATATATATATATATATATAGATATATATATATAGATGGATCTACTTCATATTATATATTTACCCACTGCAGCGCGACCCTGGAGTTATTATAAATAGTTAAGGGGGATGTGGGGGGCATAGCCCCCACATTATTTAGATAAATATTGTCATCTCTGTTATAACTATCCACATGTATCTGTGAAATTTACTATGTATGTGGGGGGCTACACCCCCACACCTCCCCCATCTATTTATTCTAACTCCAGGGTCGTGCTGCAGTGGGTAAAGGGCATTATGCTTTGAAAGTCATGTGTCGATGCTATGAGTTTCGACCAAATGAGTTTTCGGTGTTTTGAGCTTTAGGTGTTTTGGTCTCTCTGAAAAGTTTGTCGATCATATGAACTTTTGATCATATGAAGTAGATCCATATATATATATATATATATATATGTGTGTGTGTGTGTGTATATATATATATATATATATATATATATATATATATATATATATATATATATATATATATATATATGGTTTACCATCAAAATTTTGAATATCATTATGCAAGTTTTGACTGTCAAAAGGCAGTTTTTAAAGTCTTGTGACGGCAATTCAAAATATGTCGAACCCGCAACAGCAAATGCTAGTGTGCATTTGCTGTTCTGAGATCAACATATTCATTGGAGATCGCACTACGGTGGGTGCCCTTTTCTTCACTGTAGTGCGATCTTGGACTTGTAATATGGATGGTGCATGGGGGCTTCCCCCCTTCAAAAATGTGCGCTGAACGTCACTGGACGTTCAGATAAATTTGAAAAAAGTCAACAATTCAAATTGTTGACATTTTTCATGTTTCGTAATTTTGATTGGTCGATGTTATTTTCGACAATGTTTTTGAAGTAATTAATTAGTCGTAGAAACATTGTCGAAATTTTGATAGTAAAATTATATATGTATATATATATATATATATATATATATATATATATATATATATATATATATACATATACACACACGCACACATTACTTAACGACATACAATGGATGTGTGTGTATATGTACGTATATATACAGAGACACACACCCACACACAGTTGCACAACTAAGAATGTTGGCAATTACGTAAAGTATATTACAGTCTAACACCAGTTTGTTGTTGACAATAATGATGGCATCTCACTTTGCTACTAAGAGCTACAACATATAGGTTCATACTAGGCTATCTGCCCCTAAGGCATTTATAAGCCTAGCCAGAGTGTGTTTGGCTTTCACCACCCATTTTAAATTAATTTTGCTATGCCCTTTTTTGAGGTTAGTATACTGTGCCTCTGTCTAACAGTGACACAAAATTGATAACCGGGGTAAACCTACTATCTCCCATCCACTCATCAAGATTCCTCTTGAAGAGAGTCAATGAGGGACTCTGCCTAACCTGGACTGGGATTTTATTCCAGAGTGAAGGGAGCCTCTGGGTTATGAATCTGTCCCTCCAGCATGTCCTATTTATTTCAGTGCTGAGGTTCAAGTCTCTCGAGCGTGTAGCTCGATGGGATTTGGATTTTCTGAGGTGCAGCATGTCCATTAATTCCGGGTTGGACATGGCTTTATACGTCAGGCACAGATCGCCTCTGAGCAGGCGGTATGCCACTGAGTAGAGCTGGAGTTTCTTTAACCGGGCAGCATATGGCATCTGTTTGAGCCCTTTGATCCTCTTGGTGAGGTACTTTTGGGGTGTTTCCAGTTGCTGCAGGTGTCTGGTAAGGTACATCCCAAAAGGGGCATTGTACTCAATTATGGGCCAGATGAGGGATGAGTAAAGAGGCACGATGACCTCCCCTGATCTAGATGTGAATCCCTTCATGATTAGATGGGCTATATAAAATGTTTTTCTAACCACTTTGGCCACGTGGTTGTCAAATGAGAGACTGCTATCAACTTGGGTCTCCAAGTCCCTAATTACTTCTTCTGTACTTAACGGATTACCACCTATGTGGTAATTTGTGGGCAATTTGTTTTTGCCAAAGGGGATGACTATACACTTTTTGGCGTTTAGCTTGAGGCCATGGCTCTGGCACCAGTTGTCTGTTTCTATGAGGCCCTTTTGGAGGATGCTTGTGTCGGCTGGAGAGTCGATTATGGCGCCCAGTTTGCAGTCATCTGCGAACTTGGTCAGCCACAGTCCTTCCGTGTTGGCCTGTACCTCCAAGAAATATATACCGAACAAGAGAGGTCCCAGGACTGAGCCTTGTGGGACGCCACTTGTAACTGGTTTGGAGTCTGACATGGCTCCAGCAATTCTAACCATGTGGGTTCTGTCCTTGAGCCAGTTTGCAACCCATCTAGTGACATAGGGGTTTATATTTAAGCTGGTGAGCTTATCTATAATGCCCGAGTGGGGTATTGTATCGAAGGCTTTTGCGAGGTCCAGGTAGGCTGTGTGGACCACCTTCCCCTCATTAATGGCCTTGGTGACTGTTTCAAAGAAATCAACCAGGTTTAAGAGGCAGGATCTGCCCTTAACATAGCCGAACTGGGTAGGATCCAGTGTCTGTAGGTCCCCAATATCTTTATTTATGAGGTCCATGATGATCCTTTCCATAGCTTTGCAGACCAAGCTAGTCAGGCTTATGGGGCGATAGTTTCCAGGATCCGTTGAGGCACCACCTTTGTGGAGAGAGACCACTGTTGCTGTACGCCACTCTTTGATTACATATCCTGTAGTAAGGCTGAGACTGAACAGTAGTTTTATGTTTGGGTTTAGCTCTTCTTGGAGGTCATGTAGGACGCAGCCCGGGACACCGTCTGGTCCCATTGATGCTGTGTTTTTTGTTTTGGAGAGGGTGGCTCTTACCTGAGCATCTGAGATGTCAGGGGGCAGCACTCAGCTGGGATAGATATTTGCCCTTTTGGTGGGGAGGGGGGGGGGAGTTTGTGCTGAACCTGTCAGCTAGGATGTTGGCAATGTCTGTGGGTTCAGTGTATTTTTTGTCATTTTGGACTAATTCTGAGCATATCTGGGAATTCCCACCCAGGTTCCTAACATAACTAAAGAAAGCCTTGTGATTATCCTTAGTGTCCTGTGCAATTTTTCTCTCGAAGCTGGCCTTAGACGATTTTATGAGTGCCTGTAGTTTTTTGCTAATACTGATCAGAGATGCCTTCCCTTTTTGGGATTTTGCTCTATCATGTAGTAGCTTCCTCCTTCTATTGTACGGTACAGTACGTCTGCCTTTGGAGGATTGGGTCTTGGTTTTATTTGGGATTACATGATCCATGCATTACTGAAGGTGTTCATAGAATGCGCTTATAAAGGATTCTGCGGTCTGGGCCGTATTTTCCACAGGCCCGGGGGCTTTGAAGGATTCCACCTCGGTTTTGAGGAGTGTGAAATTTGCTTTAAAGAAGTTTTTCACTGTGGTTTTCTGGGCAGGGGGTGGGGTCGGGATGTGAATATCCAGTGAGATTAGTTTATGGTCTGATCTTACCAGTGAGGGATACACTTCTGGTCTGGAGCATAGAGTCCCCATGTTGGTGATGATCAGGGTCCAGTATGTTTTCCCCTCTTGTGGGAGTGGTAACAAGTTGTTACATACTATTTGAGTTTATAAATTCTAGGAACCTTTGGGCTAGGGTGTTGGAGCTAGAGTAATGCTCCCAGTCTATGTTTGGGTAGTTGAAGTCGCCCAATATAATGGTGTTTGGAGTGACCTTCATATTTTCCAGTGTTCTCAGGAAGGCCGAGTGGGGTTCCTGGGTTTGGGAGGGTGGTCTGTAGCAGGCTATAAACTGGAAGGCAGTTTTACCCACTGTTAGTTGCATATGGATAGTCTCTGATGCTTCGTGCTGTGCCACCAACCTGGAGGTGTGGGTATCTTTGACGAATATTGATACTCCCCCTCCTTTTGTGGTTCGGTCCAAGTTTTGGGGCCAAAAAGCATGGTATGAGGTATAACCTGGTAGTGCTGGGGTGCTCTCGGGAGCCTTGAACCAGGTTTCTGTTACTGCACAGATATCGATGTTCTCCATGCTAAGGAGAGTTTCGTGTGCATGCATATTGAGGTTTAGAATTCTGGCATTGAGTAGCATTACTCTTAGTTTCTTATCCCTTGTGATACCTATGGAGGTGAGTTTGTCTTTTGAGCCTTGCCTAAAAAAGGCACTATGGCGGTAGCAAGAGCCTTTGCCAATATCGGAAAGCCCAGGGGTGACAGGTGCAAGCCGTCCCTAGCGAAGTATTGTGGCTTGTCGAGCATGTCATCCCAGGCTGACAGGCATTGGACCCCCTTTGAATGACACCAATACTTAAGCCAATTGTTGAAATTGATTATCTTGTCTTCATACTGTGGCATCATTCTTGGTGAGGGTAAGATGCTACTCAAGGTCAGGGTCATACCGACCTGGGCTACATGCTCAGAGAGCTCCTCTATGTCTCTTTTCATGTAGTCCAGGGAGGTACGTCTCAGGTCATTCACACCAGCATAGACAATGACTGAGTCATATTTGTACTTGCCTTGGAGTGACCTGAGTGCTTGTGTTATGTGGCGGATCCTAGCGCCAGACAGGCAGCTCACCGTGACCTTCTCCTTATTCAGCCTGGTGAGCGGGACGTCAGTGTGCCTGACGATAGAGTCACCTATTACAAGTGTATCAGGTGTGTTATTTAGCCTTAAGGGCTGTGACTGTTCGGGACGCTGGCTTTGTGAGCTATGTGTTGCACATATTTTGTTTTGGGGTAGCGGTTGCTTGGGTGTCTGCTTTGGAGGTCTCTGCTGCTTAGGCAGATTTTTATTTAGAGCCTCCGAGTATGTTTTTGTGTGTTTATGTGTTTGGTTTGCTGTCGTGGTAGGTCTATGTGAGACTGGAATTGTAGTGAGTGTGGTTTCCTTCTCCTCCTGACTGGTTACGCCAGTACTGAGTTGAGAGAGCTTAGCCTCCAGTTTGGCTATATGGTTGCATCTCTCACATGTGTTGGAATTTGTTGGGAGGAGGAGAGGGTTGTCTGTGTACATGAGGCAGTTGTAACATTGCCTTAAGATTCCCAAATTCACCAGCTGGACCGGAGAGGAGATTGACAACTGACCTTTGGACATGCTAGAATAGTATTGGGAATTCCTTTATAATTGAAAAAAGGGCCAATGGGGAACAAGGTACTCAAGGGGAGTTTGTGAGGGTGTAGTGCTTTTAATTTTTTAGTGCTGACTTAGTGAGCAAGTGCCAGGTAACTTAAATGCAATGTGTTACAGGTAACTTAAATGCAAAAACGACAAACAGTAACTTTCTTCAAGTGAAACAAGGAAATAAGTACAGTAAGCAATGCAGATATCACTAGGGATCCACAGAAGTGCTGAAAAGCTGCGTTTTAGGTGGAATTAGCGTTTCAGGAAATAACAAGCAAACAAACAACAAGCATACAAACAAAGCTAGATTCAGCAGGCCTGGATCTAGTCTATGCTACAGCAAACAAGGTGTACCAATTTCAGTAAGAAACAGTTCAAATATGCAGGCACTATAAGCCTTTAACCAGAAATTCCCAGCTCAGAAGGGCAGAGTCCAGCCACTCCTCCCACAAGAGTGCAGACCACGAACCTTCTTAATGTAAAATAACTGGCCTGAAGCCCAAGTGCTTAAACCAGAACTAATACACTTTTAGAATAACAGACACTGAGCCCTCAATCAGCAGTTCCCAACTTAGAAGGATGTAAGCTACCTGTCCTGCCACCATAGCTTTCAATACATTTACATCAATCTGAAAGACTTTGATGCGACTGGCATCATTAAAACTATATTCTCCTGTGAAGGCGCATTATTCATTTCACTTCCTTTATGCTGCTTCTCACTATCTGTGAAAGCACTTGTGAAGTTTTTTTTTTTTTTATCAGTGGGAGAGTAAGTAACAAAATGATTATGGGGTACCTCCTCAACACTTTGCAGTTTCCTCGACATGAGAAGTTTGGCAGGCTTTTCTACAGTACATTCTGGTGGCATTGTTAAACTCCTGCAGATAATGGTGTTATGAATGGTGCCCATTCAAACTAAAGCCTTTGCACATTTGTGTACAGGAGAGAGGGGGACAGGATTTTCTTGTCAGAGAAGCAGTACTATTGGAAGCCATGACTGTAATAAGACCCAAGTCCTGTACAAGACAAAAATAACATGGGGGATACCCATCAATTAAAAGCAGAAAATCATCGTTAAACAAAGGCAGAAAGTTCAGGAATAAAAGACAGAAATGGCAACAAAAGTCACCTAAGAAAGTTTTACCTGTAATAGTGACAAAAAAATCAAAGCAACCTGGTGCCATCTGCCATTGAACTAAATCCTTTTAGCAGAACAGAACTCAGAACTAGGAGTCTCTGTCCAGTGAGGCCTGGGCTTACTTGGAAATTCAGAAGCAATTTGGCTTTGCAAGACTCTCTATCCTGTAAAATCTGTACACGTCACACTGCACTCAAGTTTTGTGGAAGATCATCCCAGTTAGAGGGAAATTTGGATTGCCTTCAGCTGTCACCATCTTTTTTGACAGTATCTTTATTTGATCTGGGATGAGCAAATCTGGTGGCAAAATCAGAAGAAAGGGAAGGATCTACATGGACACTTCTTATAGCACAGATAAAGTGCTGCCTAATTAGTCAGTTATTTGATCTGTGTGTTAGCCAAGGAAAGAGTTTCTAGCCTGACAAAGAACTGCATCCTGGAACATCTTCAAATTCACAATGGAAGATCAACTCTTTCTGAACAGCCTAACCCTGGAAGACTGACCTTTAAGGAAAGCTGCTGTTCCTGGATATGCATATTAAAAGAAAGAAGCCACTTCTCAGAAACCTGACGTGGGGGGAGGTCACTCATACCATATACAACAAATATTTTTTTCTTCTTCCATATTTCTTAAATCTCAATAACAAAGGAATTACCTGTTTCCTGAGACAGGACATCTAGTGAACTGAATGATTCTAAACTTGGGAATCTACCTCTGATTATTGTCATCTGGCTATATTCCAAATACCACATGCTGAAAACTGCAGTAAATACCATCATAAAAAATAACCTTTATAATTAAGTTGGAACAAGGATTTCAAACACAGACATTAAAACTGGATTTTTTACCATTTACTGCCTGATTCTCCTTCAGCTGCCTTTCTTTTGGTTATAAGTTGGAACAAGCCTGACACTGTACTCAACACCTTTATTGCCTTGGCACCCTCTCTTCCAAAAATAACCAATAAACCTTGACATCACTGGCAGGAACAAATCCTTTGACACATGAGCAAACAAACAAAAAAAAAATAAGTTAACCTTAATACTTTATATATGCTAAACAGTGGACCTTTATACATCCTTACCCAGTGGTAAAATATGCATTAAAAATACTTAGAATCAGAAACTGGCAGGGGCAACATTTAGTTTGTTTCAGTTTGTAGAACAATACTGTCACCAGTTTACTCAAAAACAATTGTTGAAGTACTTCAAATAAAAATATATGTTCACACAAATACTCATTGCAATGTGTACCCAAAGCACTAGTTAACATTCCCCACCATATATCCAAACAGCATTCAGATAAGCAATTTTTTTTTAAAAAAGTGACTGAAATGAAGTTCATCCCTACCTTGTTGAAGTACGCAATTCAGACAGTACAATCAAACGCAGGGGAGGGGGTGCAGGGGAAGGGGTTGGGGCAACATCAGTCAGACACGGGGGCAATATGTACAACAGTGAACCTTGAAAGTATTATCTTAACAGAAGGGGGTAAAAAAAAGTATCAAAAGGTCATTTTAACATCTTCAATTACACTGACTTAAAGATTGGGGATGAATTTTTTACCCTGTTCACTAAAGGTTTTCAATTTGTCCCCAACAGGCCCTTGAGTTTGGTGAGAACCTTGGTAGATGTTAAACTGTTTTTGAGAAAGTTGAACTTGAATTTAATATTTAAAGGAAGGAAAGGTGATAAGCAAGTGTTAAGTAGCGCAAGTATTTTCAACCCCCCCCCCACTTAACCCAGCTTTGAGGATTTTTGAGGAGTTGGTTGAGAAAGACATTAGAAATTTAAACATGAAAAAGAACAGTGTGAAGAATTTAACAGACATTGAGGAACAGTTAATTCAAGTACTACGTGGTAATAATTGCAGGGTAATGAAATCTGACAAAGGGGTGGTGTGGTGTTGATGTATGTAATTGATTATGAAACGAGGATGTTTGAAATTTTAAATGAAGTATAGTATAGCTTCTAAGAACGAAATTAATATTGCAGATGCTAAAATTGATTATTATTTAAAGGATCATTTACTCAAGCAGCACTGGATAAAAACATGTATAATTTTTTGCATGTAGAAAAAACACGTATCCCAGTCATATCTGCAATACCCAAGACACACAAAAATATTGAAATCCAGTTTTTAGGCCAATAGTGTCAGGTGCGGGTTCTATTACTGAACCTTTGGCTATATTTGTGAAGCATCATTTAAAAAAAACTACTAGAGTCCTTGAAACATATTACCAAAGACTCCTGGGATTTTGTAAAGAACATTTCTGATGGTAAGTTTAGTGAAGCAGTGTATTTGGTGATGACAGATGTAGTTGAATTATTCCCAAGTATCTCTCATGGTACAGGTTTGGAGTAGTTTCAGGAGGTATTACTGGATGCAAAATACTTTAAAGCAAATGTGAATTTGATATTGGAATTCATGGAAATAATACTTAAAAACAATTATGTGTATTTCAATAGTGAATATTATAAACAAGAACGAGGCGTTGCTATGGGAGCGGCATGTGCCCCCCTATATGCCAATTTGGTGCTATATTTTCGGGAAAGGGAATTTATTATAGAAACTGAATGGTACAAAAATATTGTTTATTACACATGGTTTTTGGATGACATTTGCTTGCTTTGGCAGGGGTCAGTGGATGAACTGACATCTTTTTTGACTTATATCAATAGTACAACTGACTTCCTAAGACTTACATACACCTCATCCTTAGATAAACTAGATTATTTACATGTAATCCTGTACAAGGATTTGGTGAACAACTGTTTCCACTGTAGGATATTTAGGAAACACACATTCTCAAATTCATATTTACACTATGACAGTGGTCATCCGAAATTTCAAAAGAAGGGAATTGTGAAGGGGCAGTTAATTACAGCCTCGAGAATGTGTAGTGAACTGTATTTTACAAGGTTATAGGTTCATAGGTAGGTACTAGGCTATCTGCCTGAGGGCATTTTTAAGCCTAGCCAGAGTGTGTCGGCTTTCGCCGCCCCATTGATTAATTAACTGAGCCTCTGTCAAGCAAAGCCAATGAAGTGATCCCAGGGGTGTATTTTCTGTTACCCATCCACTCGTCAAGGCTTCTCTTGAAGAGTGTTAGTGAGGGGCTCTGCCTAATGTAGTTAGAAATTTTGTTCCAAAGCATGGGGA